>NW_024040152.1:8936141-8986105 GCF_014851395.1 Micropterus salmoides | reverse complement strand
ACACACACACACACACACACACACACACACACACACACACACACACACACACACTTTTAATTACATTACGCTTTAATTACTTGTTTAATGAAATGTATGGGGTTGATTGTTCTTATGTAGTTTTGATGCTTTGGCAATATTGTTGTTACAGATTCATGCCAATAAAGCTAAATTTGAATTTGAATTTGAATTTGTGAGTGGCCGGGTCAGGTGACCAGCACTGGACAGAGAGTCTGAGTGCATCTAGTGGATAGCTCAAGGACGGCAGGTCTACATGCAGGAGTACATGGCCTGGGAGAAGTGAGCAGGGGCTAGAGAAAGGCCAGGCATAACAAACAAAAAACTAGACAGTCCTCATGACAAATTGGCCTGCTGTATCTTCAAATGTTTGGCTCAAATGGATGATCACATAGAGCCAGGAAGGTTAAGTAGATTTTATAGCCTGCAGACAGATCAGATAAGATAATAAATAGTGGTAATTTTATTTAGAGATACTGATTTAATAACTACAGAGATTATATTGTAAAGACTTATTTTCTCTCTCCAAAAATTGAATAATGAAGGTCATGAAATAATAGCCCTAAAAAATGTAAAGTCAAATATTTAAAGTCAAAATTTTATACACTATGCCTTTTTTGCTATTTTTGTGCTGTTCACATTAATTTGTTCAGCATTTTTAAACATGCTATATAAAATTATTGATGTGAAACTAACTGTATTTATAGTGATAACGTCAGTGTTCCAATACTGGTTTGTTTCTTGGTGTTTAAGAACCTCAAGTACCAGACATTTTGAGATTCATCTAATTCAAAACACATGGGAAAATGAAGCTACACATTACAAAAACTGCAGTTCCTATATTGTTATCATTTCAGATTTTTAAAAACATTCATAAAAATAATTTCTCAAATATACACGGAAATTATCCTTAAAGTTGGAAAGGGTGTTGATCTCTGAGATTTCATCACTACAGTAGCTGGAGAAAGTAACAAGCCTATAGTGCCACACAGCTTGTGGGTAGGTGGAGGGAGGTTTATACAAGACTTCAAGCCTTCCACAAATATTTTAGAAAAATAGGATGCCTTTAACTGGACTGGAGTGGCCTAAGACTCTTGTGTTTGAAAAAACATTTAGGTAAAGTTAGATTATTTTATCATGTTTTCTTGTTTAAAACATGAAGACCAGAGCAATTGCAGTTTGATCATACTCATCCTCTAGTATCTTTCTAATGTCTGAACCACAGTTCATTCTATAAATTTAACAGCAGTTCAAACCGTACTTTAGGAGAAATCTTTGCACCATTCAAATCCGCTGTTAAGATGAAATGATCACGCATTTTCAGGGACTTCTCTGGATGTGGCTTTCTGATTACTTTGTATCCATAAGATAATTGCATCTTGTCCATTGCCTGTAGAAAAAAACATAAAAACATGGTTACAGTAGCTTTCATTGTTTTCTGTTTTGTGTATTTATAATGTATTTATGGTCCCATTCTGTATCTTATTCTGATTGGTATTGGTAAACGTAAGATATTCAGTAACCTCTTGTAGACCAGGATCACGTGGGATCAGATAAACATGCAGTGTCAGGAATGCTGTGTTGGTCTGATATATTAACACCTTACAGTTTATTTTCACTGGAATGCCAACTTTCATCAAGACTGCTCTTGGTGAAAAAACTGGTTCAGACAGCTTGACATGGGATGACGTGACCTCAGACACTTTTTCCACAACATCTCCACAGTCATCTATGTGTAGGACTGCAAACTTGTCAGATATTTTAGGGACATCATCTGCACAAAATACAAGAACACACAATTAGTCAGGAGGAAGGAATTGTGTCAGTTTTTTGTGCACTTTACAAAGAATTTTGTACATTTCTTCATGTCCACTTACCAATGCAGATCCAGTGTGGCAGGTACACATCATCAAACCTTCCAGCAATGACTGTGATGTCCATTAGGGGACCTGCAGGTATGTATTTGATGTTTTCCATCCTCTCCATTGGTTCCTCCCAAGAGCAAAACTGGTACCTAAAGCTGACCTTTTCCTTACAGGCCCAGCGCAAGCCAGAGACACTGCATTCAAAGTGGTTTCCTGCTTCAGACTGTAGGCTAAGAAGTGAAGAACAAAACTAGTGAGTTTGTATTAATTATTGTATTAAGGGTGCATCAAGAAAAATGTACTGTACATTTTGGGAGTATGTGTCTTGTGTTTATTTGGTGCAACATGTATTGCCACCATAATTGTCAGATTGCATTGGTATAAATAGGGATTGCACAGAGAAAGATTTAGGTTGTCCTTCTGTAAAGAAAAAAAATCCCTAGAAAAGAGCGTAACTGTCCTCTAGTTGCAGGTTGCTGTGACGCAGTATTTCGGATGTTATTTTGGTTATTTTTACCTGTAAGTTGGAGCCTCTTCTGCACCTTTACTGTTCACTTCAGGTATTAGTTTAGTCCAGTCACTGGAGTCCTGCTGCAGAGGACAATCATTTTAAATAAATAAGTTTCTTTCAGCAACATCACAAATGAACAAATAAATGACAAATACACTGAATAAATTAATGAATTACCATAATGGTTCCACAAGCCTCAAGCTCCAAACTCCTTGAAGGCCCTTGTAAAAACACATTGGATTAAAAACAATATGATGTTATGTTGACATAAAATCATATTGTAACTTTCCATATGTTTTGCTCGTATACCACTATGGGTTACTTAGCTCTGCTCTAATATGAGAGCAATATTTAACAGTAGGTAGTGTTTTAACATTATAATATATGACAGTAAGTCTAAACAGTCTGTCGCAGCCGTTAAAATAAATTGTTTAGTTAGGCCAAATATTATGAGCATTGTTATTCAGGTTATGTGTAATATGAATATTTTTATTATAACTTTAGGTTACATTTGTTTCATATAGTATACAGACTGGTCATGTACTGCCCCACCTTTTACTTTTAGGCGCAGGTAATATTGTGAGTTTTCAGTAAATGTTAGGGACTGGAGCGTTTTGATATACAGTCTTTTCACCACTATCGGAGCACTTTTTATGGCATAAATGGGATTTATTATAATAAAAAATAAAACTATTATTATTATGATAATAACAATAATCTGGTTAGAACAAATGTGAACACAACACGCACTGTGTATTGGCAAGAATATGGCAATGCGATTCATATCACGATACAGGGGTTACAATTCAATATATCGCAATACTGTAAGCAAGGCAATATATTGAGATTTAAAAAATATATATATAACTTTAGGTTTGTTTTTCGTAAAAGAATTTCTGGTTTACGTTGTTTAACCTGTCAATTTTTTTCTGGATTAATCTATTTGTTGTTTGGTCTATAAATTGTCAGTGAGTGTTTGCCAAAGCCCAAGATGATGTCCTCAAATGCCTTGTTTTGTCCACAACCCAAATATATTCAGTTTACTGACATAGAGTAAAAAAAAATAGAAAATATTCACATTTAAGAAACTGGAAGAAGAAAATTTTTACTTTTTTTCTTAAAAAAAAAAAGAATCAAACCGATTAATCAATTATCAAAAGAGTTGGTGAATAATTCAACTGTCCCTTGACGGACACCGGCTTTACATTAAGTCCTGCCTCCTATTCTGCATCTGATGAGTACCGTTGTTGCTGTGAGTGCTACAAATGAAATTCATTTCACTCCTATTGTATTTGATGAAGAAATCTCAGAGAACGATATTGTGAAATCTTAGCAAATAAAAATGCTGCAGACACCACTGCTAGTAAGTGAGGGATTTTTGTGTTTGTTTGTGTGTTGTAGTTTGGGAGCTTTAAAACTTTAAGGGTAAAGATTTGGACTTTTTAAATTGTGGATTTCAAGAATTTGAGAAGCAATCTTTACACCAAAACGTGTAAGGCCTACATTTCATATTAATGAGACTGCATTCTCAAAATGCCATTTTTAAATGTTCTTATGTCTGAGGTATCATTTTGTTTAGATTTGATATTAGATGTCAGCACATACATTAGTTACAATGAAATTAATTTAATTGGATGACATTCAGTTTAATTAAGTTACTTTCATACTTTACTTTCATGAGAGTCTAGTTATTCTATTGCTGTGGACTGTGTTACAAGACAGTCTACAGTCATGCTAGTGGCTCTGTGAGGCTGTCATCTTAGTTTAGTGTTTTATCATTAGTTAATTGGCACAAATCACAAACAACAGCTGAGCCTGATGGAAATGGTAGTTTTGCAGGTATTTGCCATAAAACATGGTTGACCTGATGGTTGTGCCAGATGAAAAGTCAGCCAATCACCAAAGTGATTATGGTTTAATCCTCTAAGCACCACAAATGTATGTATAAGATGTCATGGTAATCCATCCAACTTGCTGGTGGCACTCTAGGAAAAGTCCAGGGATCATTAAAGACAGTATGATCCATTGTTTTCTGCACAAAATGCCATGGCAACAGTTGTTGTTAATTCAGTCCGAACCAAAGTGGCACATGACCAACAAACAGAGGCATTGTCAGTTCTAGATATATAACAATAAAATATTTAAAACAAATAAAATGGCTGCCTGGCTGTCCACGTATATTTTGAATTATGAAAACAAAAAACTTAAGTAAAATAATACAGACCACACTCTGTATACCAAATTTTTGATATTCAAATAATACTGTTTTTTTTCTCACAACTTACCTTTAGATCCTGAGCTGATGTCTGACAACTTCTGCACCAGATCAGTCCTGCTCATCTTCTTTAAAACCTCCCTGGTCACCTCCACTGACTGTTGGCCGTAGATCTCCACCATCAGCTCCACTATTTCAAATCTGTCTGCCATCTCTATCTGGTGTCTTGGGATTCTTGGGAGGCCTTCGTTCACGTGTTTGTGCTGCAGGAGACACTTGAATTGCTGGAGCTCCCCAAAACTTAAATCTTCCAGTGTTTCGAAAAGCTTCCTCTGAAGTGATGTCATGTTCACTTTCTGATGGATTCAAAGTGATCAGAGAGGCATTTATGTGATACCTTCACTGTAGTGATAAAACATTCATTTATTTGCATCAACATAAGTTTCTGATTAATGAGACAATTGTATGATTCATTTAATCATTCGGTGATGTTTCTGGTTTAAAAACCTTAGTAAAGAGGTGGTCTTTACTATCACTATGAGGATAATTTTAAACCTGTCCCTATTAAATGATAGTTGTGTTGTGTTACGTGTGTAATGTGTAACATTACTCACTTTCTGGAACTGTTTAGACAGATGTTTCTCTGACAAGAAAGAAAAACAGAAAATGACCGATTCAAAATCATAAAATTGCAAACAGCATTAATTGCAAAATAACACTAAAATCTGCTCGCTTCTGACATCATAAAAATCAATCAGAGTGAGAGAGGTTGGACACCATATCATCAACACCTATTAAGTAACACTAACATTAACACAATTGTTGAAAGATTCTTGTTCAAAATGTGTCAAAGTATATAATTTACACTGTTGGCAAATTAAAATATTCAGTGTGTCAGTGAGGTGTTGAATCATTTTGTTTCTATTAATTATAAAATCTATTTATGAGACACATAAAGTTGCAGTTTTGTCTTCTGTCTCTAACCTTTGGGTCCTGAGCTGGTCTCTGACAACCTCTCCACCAGATCAGTCCTGTTCATGTCCATGAAAACCTCCTTGGTCACCTCCACAGACTGCTGGCCACAGGTCTGCACCATCAGATTCATTAGTACATGCGCACTGTTTACCCCGTCCACTTTGCTCCTTGGGATTTGTGGAGGCTTTTCTGGAAGTACGTAAACTGCAGCAACCGCATGAATTTCTTGAGCTCATAAGACTCAAATACTCCAGGGTTTCCAAAAGAATCTGTTTAACAGCTGCCTGAAAAATTCAAAGAATACGTTAAGCAAATACATTTATTACATTCCTGTGACAGAAACAGAATATTTTATTATTTATTGTCAGAGCATTTAATTATTTGATTGCTGTCAAGCTGTAATGAGAATTTCAACAAAAAATATAACCTCAGCTTTAACGCTGTGAGATCCATCCAATTTAAAACATTTGTTTTGGTTTGTGTCATCATTTATGATGTTCAAGATGAGGATGGTTTTCAACTTGCATCTATTGAATGAAAGGTGTGATGTGTAAAGTCAGACTCACTCTCTCGAATGGTGCAGGTTGATGTTCATCCACAGAGTGTTTCTCTGAGGAGAAAAGAAATTCATTATAAGCATTATAATCTGATTTAACACAGAGTAATAAGGCTCAGTAACTTTAAAAATAAATAAAACTAATTCTCTACAAAATGATATCATAGACACATTTACAATCTAGTCCTGTAACAAATAAAAAACTAAATAAACTCAATAAACCCATAACTTTCAGATTTTCTTGCGAGTGTGACGTGTGTTTATTTATAGATTTACTGATCCGTTTTTATATTCACATTGGTGATGATACTCATCATTCACTCAAGCAGACTCACTTTTTTTAAATCAGAAATTAGAAAATGTATTTATTAGACATTTATGGGATACGTGATAATGCAATGTGACATTTTTTGGTCTTCTTTGTCTTACCTTTGAGTCCTGAGCTGGGCTTTGTCAACCTCTCCACCAGATCAGTCCTGTTCATGTCCATGAAAACCTCCTTGGTCACCTCCACAGACTGTTGGCCGTAGTTCTTCACCATCAACTCCACTATTTCTGCTCTGTCTGTGTGTCTCAACGTCCATGAGATGTATGGGAGGTCCTGGGAGACAATCCACTGCAGGAACTCCTTGAATTTCCTGAGTTCTTCATTACTCAAATCATTCAGGGTTTCCAAAAGCAGCTGTTCAACAGCTGCTATTGTTGCGACCTGAAATGATCAATACATTCAATGGGAAATGTGTGTCTCTGCATCTCATCAATGGTATAGGTTCCTGTGGTAATTGTTGTTGCATTGTTTACAAAATGTTTACTTTTTTAAATGATTACTCTGTTTGTGTTATCTTTTTTTTGAGAAACACAAAGTAAAAGCAAAAGATTACCTTTGACCCCATTTTCATTGTTTCATGTTTTGTTTAACGCTTTAAAAACAGTTTAAAGTACGATAAATAGAAGTTTCATCAGTGTTTATTTTGCTTACTGTCTGGATCAGTGCAGAAGGTTTCTCTGAGGAGAAAAGTGGTAAAAGTAATGAGTGATTGATCCAACATCTGACAATAAACAATGTTATTAGGCAATACGGCTTTCCAATATTTATAAAACACAAAATTACACTTAAAGCTGTTTATATATAAATATAAAAAAAATTACATATTAAATGTATTTTTAACTCCTCTAGTGTGTGTGTGTGTATATATAAAAAGACATAGCTCTTAAACTTATGAGACACATGTTAAAGACCACTTTTAACATGAATTTGTCTTTATTGTCTTACTTTTGGATCCTGAGCTGCCGTCTGACAACCTCTGCACCAGATCAGTCCTCTCTATCCTCTTTAAAACCTCCTTTGTCTTCTCCACAGACTGTTGGCCGTAGACCAGCACCATTAAAAACACTGCAACCTGCATGTCTATTGTCTCCAGCTGCATCAATGAGATGTCTAGGAAACGTCTGCGCAAGTGAAATTGTTTTAGGAGGACTTTCTTGATGTTCCTAAACTCCCCGTCACTCAAAACAGCCAGCGTTTCCAGGAGCAGTTCTATAACAGACGCCATCATTTCCACCTGGTGAATTAACAGGAAATGTTCATGGATCAAAAGTGCAGTTAATCAGCTGGAATGATTTTTCTGCTCACATCTCATCAATGTCTGTGTTGTAGCTGTGTGTAGATGTGGATGTGTTAAGAGTACATCACCCATATCACACAAGGTATTGATACAGCTGGTAATATTTGTCCAGTTGATCACATATACCTGTTTTTTTTACAAATCACTTGTACGTTTACGTTTTTCTCTTTATAAACATTAAGGTAATTCACTTTTATCTTCTTCTTCTATCTTATCAAGTATTTTATTTCTGTTAACAGGTTCATGACTTTTTTTTTACCTGCTTAAGACATTTGTCATGTGACAACATGACAAACTGAATGCAGCTCCGGTATAGCTTCAAAACTTTTTATCAAAACTAGGATTTTGGTTTGTTCATAATTTATCATATTTAAGGTGAGGATGATTTTGAACCTGAATCTACTGAATGAAAGCTGTATGTGATTATTTTCGTTATTGATTAATCTGCCAATTGTTTTCTTAATTAATTGATTTATAGTTTGGTTAATAAAATGTCTGAAAATAGTAAAAAAATACCAATCCCAATCAGGTCTATGATGATGTCTTCCAGTGTCTTGTTTCGTCAGACAACAGCAAAAAAACTCAAAGACATTCAGTTTACAATGATACAAAACAGAGAAAAGAAGAAAATCCCCACAACTGAGAAGCTAGAACCAGAGAATGTTTGGCATCAGAAAAAACACCTAGCAAAATAGTTGCAATTTATTTTCTGTTCAATTAACTACTGGATTAATTGTTTCAGCTTTAGTTTAACGTCAGACAAATGTGACATCACTCACTTCTTGGATCAGTGCAGGCCAATGTTCATCTGCAGAGTGATTTTCTGAGGAAAAAGGAGAGAAAAAAAGACTAATGATTAATCAATCATCAGGCTTTATAATCAGACACTGTCAGACTATATAAATTCTAAGAATAAGGATTCATTGCAAAATGGACAGAATCAGAATTAGCTTTAGGTCTACACGTACAAGGGCTGTGTCAAAAAATGTGTAATATGGCAGTTTGTATAGTGAATGCAAAATATCATCACAAAACAAAGGCAGTTGGTCTGTATCAATAATACATGTATTGCACAGATCAGTAAAATGAATGTAAAACACTAATAAAATGCAATAAAAATGTGAAATATGGGGTCCGGAGTCATTATGTGTGTAGATTTACAGTCTGAATGTCCTTTGGAAGAAACTGTTATTTACATGTTATTAGTGTTTTCATTTTTTAAAGGGCACCTACCTTTCTCTGTGGTACCAAATGCTTCAGCTGATGATCCTGCAGCTGCAACATGTTTAATGAAAATTGTAATTATAATGATAAATACACTGTGTGTAGCATTTTTGCATACTTGTTCTAACTATAATACTCAGTCTTGAGAATAAAAAGCCTTTAATATTTCAGTGGCAGGTATGTGAGGGAAGAAAAGCCATTCTAAAGACAATTCAACAGACTCATGTGCAGACAATTATGCAACATCAGCCAAATTCCTATCAGGCCATATACAACACAAGACTGGAAATATGTGGCCAATAAAGAAGAATATTTTCAATGAAAATATGTTTAGAGCCTAGACCTTTGTAAAAATAACATTTACAAAAAAGAACCAAAGTCAATAGATTCATACATACATAATGTGAGATATATTCTACATATAAAGTCTAACATTTAGGAAACAGTGTCCATACACTTTGACTGCGTTTAAGTACCATTGGTGTAAACACAGCGTTCACCAACTCTCATGTCACCGGAGCCTTGCCCTCAACCTGCTGAGTAGATATTGACAGGCCAGGTCTGTGTAAAGATGTGGGCATAAAAGTCTTTGATTTTCTGGTGTTTGGCAGCATGAGTGCCATTTCGTCCAGACTGGACATTTACCAGAAGCAGCCTTAAGTTGAAGCTGGGCCAGCATGGCTCTATCTTTCCTCTGCTCTAGGGCGATCACAGCCCCTGCCGTGGTGCCTGGTCCTGATTATGTACATAAACATGCATATTGAGCAGTAGTACAATATCAGCACAGGAAATGCTGGGTTCAAAGTAAAATTCATTAAGCTGATCCATATTGGGGCGATGTGCTAGGAGCAGCCGATCGAACACAGCTACTGTATGGCTCAGAAGGAACAGTATTGTAGTATTGTGAGGGAACGCAAAACATATTTCGAGATAACACAAAAGTAGTCCTCAAAAAATCTTCTGCCCTGACCTTTAGGGGGCTCCATGATTTTCACATTTAGTTTAGCATTTTTTGGTTTTTGCATGCATAAGTAACTTGAATTTCTTAAATTAGGCACTTCAAAACAGAAGTACTAATCTACAGAGTAGGAAACACATTGCTTTATTTTTTTGGACGATGGACAGCTAACTGTGGAAGCTTCTTTTGTTAAGTTTTGTTGAGACTGTGTTAGAGAGGTGTTGATTCAACTCTTTGGTACTTTTTTGTCATAACATCTACTGTATGGTTTTTGCATTTTTTATACTGTGAGCTGCACTTAATAATTTGCCTTGCAAACTAAGCACAAACGATTGACTTAATCTGTGCATATGTATGTGTTATTATAAATTAACGTGACAATTTCTTCTTTATTTTACCTGTAGGTCCTGAGCTGGTCTCTGACAGCCTCTGCACCAGATCAGTCCTGTTCATGTCCATGAAAACCTCCTCGGTCACCTCCACAGACTGCTGACCGCACATCTCCATCACCATATCCACCACTGCGCCTCTCCTGTCTGTCATGAGCATCACTTTCCATGAGATGTCTGGAAAGCTCCTCGGGAAGAACCTAAACCGCAGCAACCACTTGAACTTCTTCAGCTCCCAGTAGCTCAAATATGAGAGTGTTTCCAAAAGCAGCTGTTTAACAGCCGTCATCGTTGCCACCTGGAACATTAAGTATAAGTAGAAAAAAATTATATACTTAAAGAGAAAATATGTTATTTCTTCACTGTAAAAAAAAAACAAATCAACATTTACCGTTTAGCATCTTATCAGTGTCATTATTTTAGATGTTTGACTGTTTTTAGATGTGCTTTTCTACAACATCACCTAAGCTATGGATACATTTGGAAATTTTCTGTTTTTTAGAGCAGAGGATAATTACTATTCCTTCCCTGATTAATAAAAAAGATATTTTTTCAATATCATGTTTTGGATTTTGTTCAATTCTTTGAAAAAAAGATTA
Source organism: Micropterus salmoides (assembly GCF_014851395.1). Lineage (NCBI taxonomy): Eukaryota > Metazoa > Chordata > Actinopteri > Centrarchiformes > Centrarchidae > Micropterus > Micropterus salmoides. The sequence continues at coordinate 8,975,170 of NW_024040152.1, read as the reverse complement.
TCGAGCTCAACCTAATCTCAGCTTCAATTCTGTGAGAAACATCAAATTTAGAGGTTTGGTATCACGATATGATTTTAAACCTGCATCTTATTGAATAAGAGCAGCACTCTGCATGGTCAGACAGGTATGGCATTGCTCACTTTGTGGATCAGTGCAGACATGCGTTCATCGACAGAGGGTTTTCCTGAGGAGAGAGACAGGACATAAAAACGAGTGACTGACATCAGGCAAAAATGCTTTGTAAAAGAATTCTAATATCAAGGGGTCAATACGAAATATACTCAAACCTTATCAACAGTTACATATTTTTTATATTTCACATTAATCATTAATTTTATTTTGTACACCAGATGATAAGTCTTCTTCTCTCTACATTATAAACTATATTATTCATAATGTGAAGAGAAGACGTTTGTAACATAGCTTATAAACTTAGGAGACATGTGTCAAGTATGATTTTAACATGTTTTTGTCTTTACTGTCTTACTTTTGGGTCCTGAGCTGCTGTCTGATAACTTCTGCACCAGATCAGTCCTCTTCACCCTCTTTAAAACCTTGTTTGTCTTCTCCACAGACTGTTCGCCATAGCGCTGCACCAATAAAAACACCGTGTCCTGACGGTCTCTCATTATGAGCAACTTCTGTGGGATGTCTAAGAAGTGTCTGTGGAAGTTTGTTTGAAGCAGGAAATCCTTGAACAGCTGAAACTCCCTGTCACTCAAATCTGCCAGCATTTCCAGAAGCAGCTCTATAACAGACGCCATCGTTTCCACCTGGTAAATATATTGGAAATCACTTCATGTTCACATCTCATCAATGTCTGTGTTCAATTGATGATATTTGTCTACTTAAGCACATTAACATTTTTTTGTTTTACAAACTGCTTCTATGTGTAAATGTCTTTAGTAACGTCAGGGTTACAACCCTTTGTTCTATTTTAAAAACAGTTTATTTCCATAAGAAGGTACGTGTTGCATCTTTTCTTCTAATATAAAAAAGTAATCAAATACACTGATTTACTTTTTTCTGTTTTTAAAGAATTGTGAATTCCTCTCTCTGTCAAAGTAAGAAAAACTGATCAAGGAGAATACCGAGGTAGATATACAGGTAGATATAACACATCCATTCTTAAGACCCCATGTGTACATTATGTAGCTTGATCGGTTCAATTCAGTGAGAAAACTTACTTTAATGTTCAATCTCCATCAATTATAATGTTCGAGATCAACAAGATTTTCAGTCTTCATCTACTGAACAAAAGCTGCATTGTGTAAAAGTCAGAATGATGTGACATAGCAACTCACTCTCTGGATCAGCGAAGGCCCCTGTTCATCCACACGGTGTTTCTCTAAGGGGGAAAGAAATTAAAAAAGACCTCAAAGTAATTAATTTAACATCAGTCTTTATGAAGATTTATAATACAAAGGATTTAACCCCAAAGTCAAACTTAAATCTCCGTAACAGTGACAATAGCTCCGTTATGATTTTCCAACAGTGTTAATGGATTTGGATGCATTTGTTTTTGCAACATGGAAAAGTAAAAAAGTATTTTACTCCAGCTGATGGACTTTCCTATTTTTATGTAATAAAATATAAACATATATTTTTCTTGCCTTACCTTTGGTTCCTGAGCTCATGTCTGACAATCTCTGCACCAGATCAGTCTGGTTCCTCTTCTTTAAAAGATCTTTGGTCAGCTAAAATGTGATGGCAGTACTACAATAATAAAAACATTGAAATAAATAAACCTGTTCAAAATATACTTCCTTTGTTCAACTATGTGGAAAATTAGGAAACAAGTTTATATTCAGACCTTGTGTTTAGAGTTGACAAGCAGAGATGACTGTGTACATAATACCTGCACACCTACCTTTGTATTTACATCAGTTGCTGCCGCTGATGTATGGCAAATTCAGACTTCAGAACAATGTATTGTTCTTAGACATTCTGCATACATCTGTTGTCTTATAACCCTAAATGGTAAAATGAATGTTGTCTTTCTTTAACGATCAGAGCAACAAGAAAACAAGGACATTTTCAGCCAAAGAAAAAAATTTAAGAAATGAAAAAACAAGTTGCAGGATAAGTACATGGCAAATTATGAGCTTTTGAAGCACAATCCACCAAAAAGGTACAAAGCAGAGTGCGTAGAATAAACTAACGTTACACTTTTGAACTCATTCAATCTGAACTAAAGACACAGTGTAGTCTAAAATATGTCAACTGTGACAAATGTCCATAACTAAATCCTGGAGCACAAAGTGAATACAAAACACATAGATAGAGACCCATAGTATTTAATTTCCAGTGACACAAAAGAGAAAAGTTCAAGTTCTTACATTTGAGAAGCTTAAAATGCTAAACCAGAGAATGTTTGGCATTTCTACTTGATTTATAAAATGACGTGATTGATGACCAGACTGAATGACCGGATTATTAAAATAATGAACTATAAATTAGACATTTCCATTAAAACAATTTAGTATTAGTCTAACACTATTAACATGAATCATGGTGCTGTGATGCCATCTGAGCTGGGGCCAGGGGCCCTATCCTTAAATAGAGACAGGACAACTGTTATTTTCTCATTATGCTAATTAACCGAGCATGGCTGTTTTTCTCTCACACTCACTGCATCGTTGTGTTCTTATTTCTTATCTGGCAGAAATGTTGTGTCAAAGCACTTTGGATACTTAGCAAGCAACCTGTTTTGGACATACAAGCTAGTTAAGTGTCAGCTAGTAATGCATCATTAGTATTAAACTTATCATCAGGGGCGCCGCCAGGAATTTTGGGCCCCATGACAAGAAAATCTAATTGGTCCCACAATGCATGAATATATATATATATATATACACACACACACATATACATTTTCTTTTTTGTTATTGAAAAAAAGAGCTAGAGAGACAGAAATCCCCACAGACTCCATGGAATGACGCTAACTGGCGTGTCATTAACACAATGTTGCTCACCTTCTTCACTGGGACAGGGAGGGGGACAGTTATGGGGAGACTGGGGTGCTGCTGACTCATCTGTTGTTAAGTCTGCTAAAATGACAATGATTTAATGTAAATATCTTGCTAAACGTTTTTCTGCACTGATTAAATATTGCTGAATTGTAGGCTAGCACTAGTCTGTAGCTAGCTAGTTTATTTCACTATGGACATTAATCCAGCAGGTTAATCCACACAGATTGTAGGCTACCCACCTTTAGTGGTGAAAAACTAGGTTACTGATTGGCATCCCTTCCCTTGTCTTTCACTCTCTCTTTTCTCTTTCCTTTTTTGAAAACCAGATTTTGGATTTCTAAGCAACATTGCGATCACTGTATTTCGGCGCATCTACTAACTGCAACTAAACACCATCGAGTGCACTAAGGCAGGACCAAACCAACTCATGCACATACAGGGGGGTGGTTGGTCTTCTTCTTCTTCTTCTACTGGCTTTCCGGCAGACTAGATGCCTTACGGCATATTGCTGCCACCCACAGTTCAGTCTCGGTATCGCTTTATAGCACCTTCATTCTCAGAGGGCTAATCCTGTTGCAGATATAAAATCCATGACTGCTTCCAATATCCTTGATTGGTTCTCATGAGGATTCAAAATATCTCTCAATGTCACTGCTTGTAGTCCATCTCCTGCTACCTCAGGATACAGTTGTTCTCTTTGCCTTTTATACTGTTGACATTCCATAAACACATGATTAACAGTCTGTTGTTGATTGCAGGTTCTACAGAGCCCATCCTCATGTTTGCCTATCTTCGCTAGATCCCATGCAAATCCACAGTGTCCCAGCCTTAGTCTTGTCATAATTACAGCTTGTCTTCTGGATTTACCCAAGCAACTCTGCTCTGTCTTTACTTTGTTTTGTATTGCATAATAATGCCGGCCCTTTGTTTCCTTTTCCCACTGCCTCTGCCATACTACTATAGTGTTTTCCTTAATGACAGATCTACATTCAGTGACCCCAATACAAACTTCTAAATCAATATCTCTTTTCAGAGTCATTTTTGCTACCTTGTCTGCCACCTCATTCCCTTCTACCCCAACATGTGCAGGGACCCAGAGAAATCCCACTGACCCTCCAGCCTTTTCGATTTTATACAACAGAACCATCAGCTCCATAAACAGATCTGGCCGAGCTCCCATATTACTTCCTCCCAGAGTTTTTAACACTGAAGCCGAATCTGAGCATATTACTGCTCTCCTTGGTTGCACTTCCTCTATCCACTTTAGTGCCCATATAATAGCTAGAAGTTCTGTTGTATACACCGATACCCCCTCAGACAGTCGTTTAAGCTTTACATATTCATATTGTGGGATATAAAAAGCAAAGCCTGACTTCCCAGTTTGTGGATCTTGGGATCCATCTGTATATATCTGAAGGTAAGTTCCCCACTGATTTTCCAGTCTTCGCTTTACCATATTGGGATACTCTGTGCCTTCATGATGTTTGATGTTATCCATTATACTAAGATCTATTTCTGGTATGGACATCAACCACGGTGGTACAACTGACCAGTACACTTGCGGGGCCACCCCTTCCTCCTTCAGTCCCAGTTCCTCAATTTTTTTCCTGATGTTAAACATAAAACATTCCTTCCTCCTTTTCCCTGATCCCCACTCCCACGCATTACTTAGACTATTTTTGTAGGGTGTTCTCCTTTATGTGCCCATAATTTAACAATATACTGCATTGCCAATTTCTCCCGTCTAATTGACAATGGCATTTCCCCCATCTCTACCAACAAAGCTGGGACTGGAGTTGTACGGAGGGCCCCGCAACATAGTCTCAGTGCCTTAGCTTGTATTACTTCCAGCCTCTTTAAATGTGTATCAGCGGCTGTCCCATAACACACACATCCATAATCCAGCCTAGATCTTATCATTGCCCTGTAGATCATTAGTTGAGTATCTCTGCCTGCACCCCATGTGCTACCTGAGAGGGAACGCATTACATTTAATACCTTTTCACACTTATTTACAACATTATCTATCTGCTTTTTCCATGTTAGCTTCTCATCCAAATGCACACCCAAAAATTTGAACTCTTTAACCCTCTCAATTGCTTGTTCATACAAAAATAAACCACCACATTCAGTTTTCTTATTACCAAATATTATATACTTTGATTTCTCCACTGATATCCTCAACCCCCACTTTTCACCCCAACTAGTTACTTTGTTCAGAGCTACTTGCATTTGCTCAGTTATTTGTTTGACATTCCTGCCCCTTTTCCAGATGGCCCCATCATCTGCAAAAAGAGATTTTCCAAAACTATTCCCAATTTCTTAAATATATCATTTATCATAATATTGAAAAGGACTGGGCTTATCACGCTACCCTGAGGAGTTCCGTTATCGATACCTGTACCAGCTGATAAAGCATTTGCAACCCTAACTTGAATTCTCCTGTCCTTCAAGAAGTCTTGTATCCAGTTAATCATCCTCCCTCTGACTCCAGCCTCATATAGTTTTATGACAAGCCCCTCCTTCCATAGCATGTCATACGCCTTTTCAATATCAATAAACACCGCCATTAATACTTCTCTATTCACCATTGCTTTCTTTATATCACTGTCAAGGGACGTAACAGCATCCATGGTACTTCTCCCTCTACGGAATCCACTTTGTACTGATGTAAACCATCCCTTCTTCTCTAACTTATAAACCAATCTGTCTGTAACCATCCTTTCCATTATTTTACATAGGACTGATGTCAGTGCAATGGGCCTGTATGATCCTGCCTTATAAGCGTCTTTCCCTGGTTTCAATATTGGAACCACCAGTGCATGCTTCCATGTGCTAGGTAGACTTCCCTCTTGCCATATGTGATTCATTAAGGCCAAGATTTCCTCCAAAACTTTGTCACTAAGATTCTTAACAATCTCATAGCTAACACCATCCTTTCCCGGGGCTGTTTTCCTTCCTTTTCCAATTGCCCTGTGCAATTCTTCTAATGAGAAAAATAAATTACCCACATCAGAATTATCATTATTTATCTCAAGTTTGTATCGATTTTGCTCTAATATCTCATTTCTTTTCCTTATACCTGCTTCACCAATGTTAGCTCCACTGTGAACAGCTCTAAAGTTATTTTCACATAGCTTTGCTTTATCCAAATCACTTGTAGCAAACAATCCTCCATCCTCTAAAACTGGCATTTTCCTTTTCCTATTACTTCCTGCCATACGATGTACTGCCCGCCATATTTCTGTTACTGCAGTCTCTGCCCCTAGTTTTCCACAGTATTTTCTCCAGCACTCTTTTTTTGCAGTCTTAATCACTCTGCGTGCTTTGGCTCGCAGTCTTTTATATTCTACTGCTTTATCTTCTGTTGGATGTTTCCTCAATGCTCTATACCCACAATTCCTGTGTCTTACTGCTTTATCACAGTCCTTGTTCCACCATGGCACACTAATTTTCCTTTTAGAACACTTCTTTATCGGGATAGATTCAATTGCACTTTTCATAATTATTTCACATAAGCTGCTATTCCATTCCTCTATTGTCCCTTCCTCATTTACTTCCTCTATAGTTTTGTTACACTTTTCAGAAAAAAGTGCCCAATCTGCCTTACTATAATTAAATAAGTTTTGGTTACCCTGTTCTTCACTCAATAAAGTTTTCCCAAACCTCAATAATATTGGGTAATGATCACTCCCTATTGTATATCTGTCCAAAGAATCCCACTCTCCAACCCTAGCTAGTTCACTGGACGCTAATGCCAAATCTATATATGAAACATTTCCTGTTCTAATATCAAATCTAGTTGGCCTGCCATCATTTAAACAAACTAATCTCCACCTGTCCATAAATTCCTCTATAGTGCTCCCATTATTATCTTTTATTCTGCTACCCCAAAGAGGGTTGTGAGAGTTAAAATCCCCCACCCAAATGACCGGTGTCCCTACTTGTTCCATAACCCACTCCAACTCGCTTAGATTTATTTGCAAACAAGGATTATACATGTTTATTATGTTAATCCACCTGTGCTGTCCCCAAACTCTTACTATAACACATTCTAGTTTAGACATTATCTCTACATTTTGATACTGTACATCTGATCTTATAAATGTTGCACACCCTCCCCCAGACTTTCCTTTTCTATCATATCTGTTACTTTCATATCCAGGAATCACAAAATCTAAGCATGGTTTAAGCCAAGTTTCCTGAATACATATCACCTCTGGTAGATCCTTAAATTCATCAACAAATCTCTTAAGTTCCTGTCCATTAGCCATCAAACTCCGTGCATTCCATTGTAAGATGTAAAACATCAGCAATTTACCTATCATCATTTATGTCCATGTTTCTTCCCCCAGTACATTCCTCATTACTGTCAGTGATCTTTGTTTTCCCCTACCTCTTTCGTAAACTTCCAGTTTCTGTCTCATATACTTGTGCAACTCTTCAGGACCCATACATGCCTCTTCCAGAAATCTCTCTGCAGCATCCACCACCACTTTAATAACGTCAGATCTTCTGGTTTGGTCTCTAACTGCCCACAGAACATCTACCATGAATGCCAGGAATGACTGGGTTCCCACAATCTGCCTCACTTTCTCCCTATCAGGCTGGGAATCAGAAGGTACTTCAACTACCACTTGTCTGGAAGGTTCCCCCGTTCCCCTCACTTTCTTCAGGGCATCTGCATATGATATTTTGCCTTCAACTCTCAATTTCTCTACTCCCACAGCTCTAACATGATGCTCACACCCCCTAAATGAAGATACATGATTTCTGCCACAGTTACAGCACTTGACTATATCAGCTTTACATTGAATAAAGTCATGGCTTCCTCCACACTTCCCACATCTTTTTTTCCCTCCGCATGCTGCTGCTACATGGCCATAGCGTTGACAATTGTAACAACGCAGTGGGGGACGAATATACTGTCTCACTGGCAAGCTAATATATCCAAGGCTGACCCTTGCTGGCACAATATCTTGCTTGAATGTTAATAGCACAGCAGTACCGGTTTCTTTGAATCTCCGTACAGCTACAACCTCAGCTCCCTTTAAATTCTTCAAGATGTCACTCTCTTCTATCTCAAGGCTTACATAGATCACTCCCTTAGCATTTTTAGCCTGACCAGGAATAAAACATTCAACAGGCCTGTTAAGCAAATGCCGAACTTTAAGGGCATTCAACCTCTGATTATCATTTCTGCAAAAAACAAGTATATTCCCATTCATCATCATTTTAACATTTAGAACTTTTCCCATTTTGTTTTTTAGCTCCTCCGATAGTCTGAGTGGGTTTAAGGCTTTGTCACTTTTATCTTTGAATTTAACTATCATCCTAAATTCACCCTCCTGTTCAGATCTTGGCATTTTCCTTGTGCTTTGGGACTCGTCACTCTCACTTCCACTTCCATTGTCAGATCTATCTCTTTTTTCAGATTGTCTGGACTTTTTGTCATTACTCCCAGCACCATCACTAGTTTTCCCCTTCGGCGGCATAGCCCATCCCTCGTTGGGGAGCTGCCTGCTGCTTCAGCTCACAACACAAACTCTCACAGGAGATGCCAATTGAGATATCAACTACTTGTCCCTTGTAAGATTAATGAGTCACAAAGTAATTTGAATCGCCCTCCAAACCGTACAACTCCTCCTAGCCGTGAATCATCCAGTCTTCGGCGTCACAGCTTCCGGGTCAACCAAAAATCGTCCAGCGGGGTGGTTGGTCAATATCGATGTTTACTTTAGGTCAATGTGGATATTTTATTTATTTAATCTTTTATTGCCAAAAACAAGTGAAAACAAAAAGTTTGTTCATTTTATTATTATATTTGAAATATATATACTTAATGATTGTTTATATAATGTATAATAAAATATAATTTTATATTAGTTTTTATGTATTTTTTTGGAATTGTCCAAACTTTTCCCCCCTATACAGCGCCCCACATATTAATGTTAATAGCTGCTACGCCTCAAGAGGAAGCAAAGCTAAAAGTGAAACTAAAAACGAACCTATAACGTTAAACGTTATAACTTATTACCGTTTTTAAAACAACTTAGGGGCCTAGCTTCAGTTGAAATCTGTCCACTTATGTTAATAATTGCAGAAAACCATGAACGGGGCTGCTATTTGATAATAACAGGAAGGCTTCTTGCTGGATGTGGAAATAAAACTTACCGGCAGTCGCTTTCTCTCTCCTCTTGTCAGTAGTTTGTTTCAGTCTGCTAACGTTTGAAAACAGAGTTAAGTTTAAAATCCAGCCACATTTCTGCCTTTGGCTCGCTCAGCTTCCTGAAGCTGAAAGTAACCCCGTTTCCTTCAGTCGTCTAGTGCATCTATGTTTTCAAAGTGAGAGGCGGCCTCCAAACAGTTTCAGGGGAGGCTCAGTGAATGGAAGTGAAAAAAAATATTACAGTAGGTTAGTAATGGTAGGCCCCCTCTCTTTCAGAAAACCTTTTCTGTATATTGCCAGGCAATAAATTATTTCTAGCCTTGAACATAATTACTGCTGTTTGAAATTCAACTAGATCAAATAGTTTTAATGCTTTAGACTGTGAAAATAATGAGTTGGTGTGTTCCAAATATCCAGTGTTATGAATTATTCTCATTGCTCTTTTTATTAAGTATAAACAACGATTGCAATGAATTTTGATATGTGTTACCCCAAACCTCTACACAGTAATTTAAACACGGTAACAAAAACAGTGAACAATACAAAATGTGGACTGATCTGTGATCTAGAATGTGCTTAGCTTTAGCCAGGACTGAACACTTCTAGACAGTTTTGTTTGGATATGTTTTATGTGAGATTTCCAGCAAATCTTGTCGTCTATAATCACTCCAAGGAATATCATTTCATACACTCTTTCTATATTAACAACCTCGATCTGTAGCTGAACTTGATTGATTGATTGATTTACAATACCAAATATCATGAATTTAGTTTCACTCAAATTTAATGATAACTTATTTGTGTCAAACCACTGTTTTATTTTTCTGAATTCTGAAGTGATTAAGTCCAGGAGTTGCTGTAAATTCTGACCAGAACTAAAGATGTTTGTGCAAATAAAACAAATTTGAGTAGATCAGATACTTTACATGTGTAATTTTGGTCCCAACACTGACCCCAGGGGGACACCACACGCACTGTCCAAACATTCAGATGTGTAATCTCCTGTTATGACCCTGGGGTCATATTTTGTTTGTTTTTATCTCCCCCTGCAATGTCAGCTGTTCTCCTCCCTTAGATTGTGGGTATGCAGGTAATGGAGAACAGGTGGGCGCACTGGATTGGTTCTGCAGAGCTGATTGGAGTCTCCTGATTGGTCACCTGGATGACTGCAGCCATCTTAAGCCCCACTAGTATCCAATACTTATGCATTTGACTCATAACAGTTCAAAATAGCACTGTAGCAGCAAGACAGAGGGTCAGTGACCTTTGGAGAGGTGTTCTACAGGGAGAGCAGTGATTGGTGGTTATGTAGCTTGAAGGGACTGAACCGTTTTGTTACCTTAAAATAGTACTGTACCCTTCTATGGGTTTGACCTTTTACTTTGCAGACTTAAACCCTTCTATGGTACCTAACAGATACCTAAACATATCCTATATAAGCTATGTTTGATGTACAGAGAGACAGAGTGGTCATCGGGCTGGGTCACTCTCCAAGCTGCTGCAGACCTTGTAATTGATGCTGAACTCTTTGATTTAATAAACTTTTAGGATCAAGAACAGTGTCAAGCAGGTTTCCTCTCAACACATCATCGCAGCATTATTGTTCAGACACCACACACTCTCTCTGCCATTCCCAACCTGAGCCTGTGTACTGTGTATTATGTCTGTTAGTTGTGAGTAGAAAACTGCTGTGATTAGAGGAGACTTTGTAAATTAATCTGTGTAGCTTAGTTTTGTAATTGTCGTTGAAAACCTTGTTTTGTTGGCCTTAGCCATTTCTGTTGTAATATACAGATATTTCTTTGTTGCAGTGTGTAGGAGTGCGAAGCCCTTTTTGTTTGCAACCTTTTTCTCCTATTTTTGAGATTAGAAGCCTAGTTTAGAGCTTTGTCTTTTCTTTACTGTCTCTTTTTGGTTTTAGTTTTCTTAGATTGTTTTGGTTGTTGTTTTGGGCACTGCTCATCTCTGAAGTTAATAAAACTGCTAAATTGTATTTTCTGTGTTCTGGCCTTGTTTGGGAATGGGAAGAGTGGGAAGCCACACCTTTATGTTACATCCAAGACACCCCTAGACCTTGGGACGTAACACTCCCAACTTCACAAATTGTTTCCTGTCTTTTAAATAACTGCTTAACCAATTTAGCACTATCCCCCTGATCCCGAGCCTTTCCAGTTTATTGATTTGTATTTCATTATTAATTGTTAATTGAAATGCTTTTTTCAAATCAATGAATACCCCAACTCCATATTGAATTTGTAATTTCTTCAATGAGTTCAATTAAAGCTAGTGATGTTGACCTATTTTTTTCTGAATCCATACTGGTTGTCAGAAAGCAGTTTGTGTTTATCTATGAATATGTCCAATCCGTCGTTTACTATTGTATTCATTTTCTGCTTCTATAGTTCGGTGTTTAATAAATTCTATATAAAGTGTATTTTTCTTTTTACAGGCATTTTGTAATCCTTTTGAAATCCACAGTCTATCACTATATTTTTGTTTTCTGCAATATTTTTTTATCTGGCAATTCTTATATAATAATTGAAATATTCTTAGGAATTCACCATATTTATCCATATCTTTTTCCTTATATATTATTTCCCAGTCTTGTGAAAGCAAATCTTTAAATGCAACCATAGACTCTTCTGTTGTGACCCATCTGAATAGAGGTTTGTTGTCTTTTTTAAATGTGTAGTTGCTGTTGTAAACTATAAAAACTGCTAGGTGGTCACTGATGTTTTATTAATAGTCCACTCACTGTGTTCTATGTCATTTGTAAAAATATTATCAATTAATGTTGCACAGTGGGAAGTAATCCTGCTGCGGGTCTGGTAATTTGAGGGAAAAAGCCCAGACTATACATTGTATTGATAAAATCAATTTTCATATTGTGCTTGTTTGGATTTATCAAATCAATATTGAAATCCCCACAGATGAACATGACTTTCTGATTTGTTGTTGTAAATTTTTCCTCCATCCAATCCTGAAATAAATCAACATTAGAACCAGGTGATCTATAGATACAACTTACAATAACATTTTTATTTTTTTCCCCTACATACTTCTATTGTGACACATTCAAGTAAATCATCCACCACTATAGACATTTTTTCCACCACCTTGTGATTAAATTTCTTGTCTACAGACAAAGCCACACCACCCCCATTCTTGTTTTCTCTTTTCTCAAACATTTCATATCCTGAATATAATAATAACATCCATAGTCTGAGCCCTTTTCACTGTTTATCCAACTTTCAGATATAGCAATTATATTGAAAGGCTGTTTGAACTGATTTAGATAATATTTAATGTTGTGAAAGTTAGTGTAAAGGCTTCTGCTGTTAAAGTGTATTATTGATAGTTGGTTTTCAGTATTAACTGAACTATTAAACTGTTCATTGGTGTAATAAAAGCAATTGCTGTTGGTGTTGAGGAAAAAAGTTGTTGTCTTGTGAAGAGAATAGGCATCTTGTTTCATGAGCCAGTTTTCTATATCTGAATCTGCACACTGAACTCCAGTACTGGCAGTTATGGCCTTTTTAAGTTTTTGCTTGCCTCCATAACCCCCTGCATTGCCATATAGTATATATTTCGTATCACCACCTCCATGATCTTTGTTACAAACACTGACCCTTCAATGTCTGTGCTCAAGTATTTTATTTCCAAGGACATACACAACATATCCGTCAGTGAGGATATATACACTTTTATATACAGTATAAGCTTTTCAGAAAATCGATACAAGCATCTATGTTTTTACAAATCAAAGACTCAGTTAAGCAATGCATCACATCATCAACATGTTGGTTTCTGGTTACCATTAAAACACACAAATCAATACTAAAAGTACAAAAACAAAACACATGACCCATATGAAATTCATTATCAGGTAGCCTTTTTGTTGCTCTGGGGTCCCCATCCTTGCATTATGAATGACAGAATCGTCCTTGCATGATCTACAAAAAAGATGTAGGATTCTGGATCGTACACTGTAAAAATTCGTTCAGTGCTATTGTCCTTATAACTTAATTTTAAAAACTATATTTATTCCAATAAATTAACTTATTTTTCTTTCTTTGTTTTTTGAGTTTTCAAAAAGCAAAAAAGTGTGAATATTTTCGTAACTTAATATTTTCTATAATAAAATTAATTTAATTGGACTTCACCATAAATTGATTTTACAAAACTCATTTTAAAAGTTTATATCAGACGTATCCTTATGGACGTATCAGACGTAAAAAGACACGACCCGCCCACTACCTGCAGCAACAGAAGAACAAGCCCGGGCAAATCCTTCATCTCGTCTGTTCCAGAAGTTTATTCGAACGGGGTTTTCTACGGAGCCGGATAATACTTCACGTACCTCATGTAAGTAACTCTTTGTGTTGTTAAAAGTGAGATTTTACCCTAATTAACGTCTTTGTGCTGCACAATCGCTCTGTCGAAGAGCGCCAATTTCGAATGTGCTCTAACGTTAACGTTACCTCAAACAGTTTGTTAACTTGAGCCACTAACTGTATTAATCTAACGTTACGTGTGTGTGCGCGTTGTATAAGTAATGTTGACTTTGTGTGATAGTTTAATGTTTCAGAGGTGTTTGTAACTTCTTCAAAAACATTGAGTCCGCTGCCAACGCTGTCGAAGCTACGACAGACACACGTAGCCACAGCTAACGTTAGCTAAGTTAAGTGATTACTGATTATCGTCGGTTGGAGATGAATGTTAATGTGCCAGTGCAGCAGTTACTTTGGCGAGTACACAATCCACACAACCTAACCAAAACCACATTGATGAGGGAGCAAACATTTGCAACTATGAGTGTGGGCACTGTTAGCTAATGTGGATTAGCACATAGCCTGAAATACACCCACACCGCCCGCGGTTAACACACCTCAACGGTGGTGCTCAAGGTGCAGGCCCATTTCTCCTCATCCAGCGTGCTTTACACGTGTTTGTCTTAACAGGAAAACTTTGTATTTGACTGTGGCACATTCACACATCTCACACCAACACACTTTACAGTCATTCCAGTTGTTCCACTAATATTTTGGCAAGAGAGGTTACAAGTATTTTAGGCTATCTAACCTAACAATCTAACAATTAGTCAATTGTGATGGTTAGACATGAGGTTGACATGATGTTTCAGATTATTTTCTAAAATAAATTCTGTTATGAACTAAAGTTACCCATTCTTGTCTTGTCCAGCAGGATAATCTTCATTTGTATTTTAAGTGAATTTTTTTATGGATTTTATCAGGCTTGTATTCAAAAGGCTAGATGTAACTAACTTTATTTATTTTTATTGACAGATGGGATGGCCCTGTAAATTGTGCAACACTGTGGTACCAGGAAAGAGTGACATTTTAAAGCATTATAGACTGCATCATGGGACTTTTGGACACAGCCATGCCTTGCCTTTTATTCATATAGATTGCCCATGTTCTTTTAAATCCTGGAGTTCCTTCCGCTCTCACCTCTCAAGATACCACCCAGAAGCTAAATCCTTCATCTCACCACAAGTAAGTCTTTCATTTACCTGCCCTTTGTGTCAAAACCCTGGATTTAACAACGAAAAGGATTTTTTTGAGCATATAGGTCACCATCTCAAGAATAACGAGACTGTTAAGTGTGTCTTCATAGGATGTGATCACCAAACAAATGTGTATGGGACGTTTGCAACACACAAACACAGAAAGCATACTCCACATACATCACAAGATTTCAAACCAGGGATTATTTGTGGGTTACCCGAGGAAGCACTTGATTTGAAGCCTCTGAAGAGGATGAGGTCCACAATGATGCTAATCATGAAGGCAGTAGCACTAATGCACACTATGAAGAGGAAGATGGAAGCAGTGTAGTTGTAGAGTATATAGCATCCCTCTTGTTGAAATTAGAGTGTTCATAATGTTTCAGTTCGGTGCATTGATGAATTGGTTGATGATCTTCACTTCATAGCAAATTCTGCATGCATATCTTCAGTTAAAAGTATCATTGTTTCACATTTTAAGAAAAATAACCAAACCATTGATGACACTGTTGTTACATCTTTGGTGGAAGAATTGTGCAATTCCAATCCCCTAAGCTCAGCACTTAGTAGTGCTGGTCATCTATCCTCATCGTTCAAGAGACGGAAGTATTATACAGAAAAATTTGAAGTTGTTGAGTATGTCCTTGAACCAAATGAGAAGAGAAGTTTCCAGTATATTCCAATTCTTAAGTCTTTGATTAATATTTTGGGTAAAGAAGATCTTCGAGGAAAAAGTTCTGAGTAAAGAAAAGGACAAGCCATCTACTAAATATGAATCATATCAAGACGGTACAATCTATAAAGATAATTCTTTTTATTCTGAAGAACTAAGAATTACACTTGTACTGTACATTGATGACTTCGAAATTTGCAATCCACTGGGAACTTCAAGAAAGAAGCACAAGATTACAGCTGTATACTGGGTGTTTGGCAACATTCCACACTCAACTCGGTCAACTCTGAGCTCTGTGTACTTGGCCCTTTTATGTAAAGCAGTGGACATCAAAAGATTTAATATCATAACCACATAACTCTCGTTGAGCAACGATGCCTTACTGATGTATATCCTCTGTCTGCCTATATTGTTGCAGGAAAGCAAATGGTGATATTGAAGCGCCACATCTGTCTCCAACATAACTCTTCTTAGAAATGGAGCAAACTGTGAGATTCCGGGTCCTCATCGATCATGAAATCAAGACACTCACTCTCAGCAGTGGCATGCCCTCAACTGTGAATGAGTTGGTTGCAGCTGTCAAAGAACATTTTTCCATCCCCACAGATATAAGTCTTCAATACAAAGATGAGGAATTTGATGACTTCTTCACCCTAACATCTACCAATGAGCTGAAAGATAAGTGCACACTTAAAGTTGTGTATACACCGCTGGAGTTGACGCTGACCGTTGTTCCCCAGGAAAGCACCCCAGATGCCTCTGATGTCAGCTCTCTCTGTGAGTGTACGAGTCTCAGTGGGAACTCAGTGGATACCGTCATTCCGAGTCCATCCCCCTCTGAAAGGCAGAGCCCATGGCCTGCTGTGTTTCCAATTCCAACCTTCTCACACAACACTGAACTGGCCTTAAGACAAGGAAACGAGATTTATTTAAGAGATGGCACCCCTATGACATCACCAAGTATCAAATCAGACATCCTGGAGCGCCTGGCAGAGGCCATATTTTTCTACACAGCTTACCCCAATGATGCCCAGAGATGTGCAGTGGCAGAGGCACTAGTTGCAAAGCATCCCTGCTTAAAGGAGCCCGGATCTTTTAATGGAACTTATGGGTGGCAGGTAAGCCTAAAGTATAAGTGTGGAAACTACCGGACAAAACGGAAAGCACTTGGAAGCACTGAACTCCTGATAAACTCACTGAGAAACAAGTCAAGTGATGAGCGAAAAGCTGCTAAAAATGTCAAAAAACCAAAGAGGGCAGAGGTGAATTACTTGCCCTCACACCCACATGGTGAAACAGATGACACCCTTGAGAATCTGAGACTTGACCTAATTGCTGCCCATCAGACAAAGGACTCTGTCAGGAGCACAAATGATATGATGGCCATAACATACAGCTGGAGAAGACAGGAAGTTATTACAAAGTCTCCTGGTGTGGCAGAATTCAAGGAAAGATGGCCTGCCCTCTTCGAACCATTCCAGGTAAGTGACTTATCATTCAGTTTTTGCTGACACTACTCACTTCTGAGAACTTTTTAGAAATTGTGACTTGGACATGAGATAGTAGATTAATCTTTAAACCCCCTTAAATAAGTCAAACATTTGCTGTCTTACAGGTAAACGAGGAGTTCCGAAGATGTACTGCGGTTTCCCTGGAAGCGACGTTTATGTCACAGCTGGACAAATACACCCCAAAGCTCCTAGAACTCTTTAGTGCCAAGGGAGGAGCAACTGGTCAACGCATCAAAAAGTTGTTGATGGATCTGATACAGGTAGGGAAAAATTGGTTACAAAGTTAAGGTACGATATTAATCAATTGAGTGGTTTTGTTTTTCAGTTTTTTCAGCATCTTGCTTATCTGGGTGGCTTTTGTTTTGTTGTTTTTTTTTTTTGTTAATTAGCCAGTTTTTTTCTAAATTGTCTCGTGTTATTACTATTAATATATATAATGAATAAAAAAGAAAAAATAATAGACCTACAGTAATTACAGGGTTGGAGTGAATTTACCAACAAAAATAATTTATTCATTATTGTTCTATTAACTAGGACCCAAGTGCCACTACAGTGAAGAAGAGAGATGTCACTCTGAGATGCCTCTTTGAGTATATGGGAGAGAGTGGACAGGAGCTTATCTCGGATTACTGTGTAAGTATTGTCTCAAAGCAGGTTTGGGTCAGTCTGGTGAACATGTTTAAATTGTGCGGACTGTTAAAGGATAACTCTTGCCAAATTGCAATCTAGGCTATTTTTGCTAATCTACCAGAGTCATACTTTCTTGTAAAAGCATAATTAGAATGGAAATGCCACTTTTAAGATTGACCGTATTTTCGTTTTCAGGTCAAAATGCCTTTTGAATGGGTGTGCTAGGGGCACTACAATGATTGCATCAAAATCGCTAGTTTTAAAACACTAAAGCGGCTCTACACATGAACTTGAGCATTGACAACATTGTTTGTGTACACACAGTTTACTAAAAAGAAATGTTTTGTGCGACTCACATTATCAGTTAGTGTTTACGGTGGCTGGAATTTTGACAGTCAAAAGTATTCGATCTCCGAATGCCAATGTAATGAACTACATATGAGGAAATGTCATGAACTTGTAATTCCAATAAAAAGCATGATAACTTAGCTCATGGCAATTTATATGGAAACAAACTTTAGGAGCTTTCCATCTTTACTCTCCTCATGTTGCATTGCATTTGGAGATTGACAAAATTCCAGCTACCAGAAACACAAACATGTATGTATGATCTACAGGGTATTGCACCAATGTTGTCTTAACCTAGAAGTGTGTCTATAACAGCTTTTCAGAGGATTAACTAGCGCTTAAATAATATGAATCACTGACTTGTCCAGGCGACACATAAAACTAAACATCAGTTGTCTTAAGAGTTCCTCACAGGTTGGCACTCTAGTAGACACAAACAAATGACTGGCCCTATGTCACATAGGCACACGAAACAGCAGCCGCCACTGATAAAGTGAGTCGTACAAAACCTTTCTATAAGGCGCACTTAAAAGCCTTTAATTTTCTAATCCGGAGCGCCTTACATATGAATCAATTGGTTAATAACGCTCTGCGTTATTAAATTCGCCCGTGAACTCGCGCTCGTGTCCATCTTATGCCCGCTCTGTCACACGGCCAGTTCAACCTCGTATAAATCAGTTATGTGTGTAAGTCACGTGCCCGCTCACGACCGCTCACTCTTACTAACAGACACACTGTCCCCCGCGCTGCTCGCGCGTCACAGAATGTTCATAAAGCGCTCCCTGTTCACAGTAACCGGGTCGTCTCATTCAAACAGCCTGCTGTTGCTGTCAGCGAGCCGCCGCACATGAATACTCATGAGTCAGGCTGCGAATGCAAGTTACGTGCCCGCCCCAGCGCCTCACCTCCGGCGCCGCGCATTCGCTACATTCCCTTTGGCACATCTAGGGATGCATAACGCAAACCCAGTCAAACGTTTGACTGCAGTATCTTATGCGCCTTATAATCCGGTATGCCCTATATATGAAAAATGTTCTAAAATAGGTCATTCATTGAAGGTGCGTCTTATAGTGCGGAAATACGGTACACAATGTTGTCAATGCTCGAGTCCATGTGTAGAGCTCCTGGTGACACTTCAAGTACAGTTTCATGTTGTGTTGAGCCTTCTTAGTGTTTTAAAAATAGTGATTTTTATGCCATCATTGTAGTGCCCCTAGCACTCCCATTCAAAAGGCATTTCGACTTCATATGAAAAAAGTCAATCTTGAGAGTGGCATTTCCATTCTAATTATGCTTTTACAAGAAAGAATGACTCTGGTAGATTAACAAAAATAGCCTAGGTTAAATTTTGGCAAGCGTTTCCCTTTAATGTGAACTGAATGAACCAGCATTTGGCAGGTAGCGGATTATTTATGCATTTATTTATTTTTCTTAATAAATGAGATTGTTTGTCTTAAATACTTTATCTTGTATCTCAAAAGGGGGCCGCAGAGACCACTGTTCATGAGTGACCTGAAAATTAAGAACATGAGCATCTATGTCTGCCGTGAGCCAGATGCAGTAGGAATCATCATTGAGGGAATACCAGTCCTTACCAATCTTGGAAACCTGGCCAAAGCATGCTGCTTCCTGCTTGGGTTGACATATGCACTTAATCTTGAGTATCCATCCAAGCTTTCCAAAACATTTGAGGTGTTTCAAAGACTTTTCGTGGGACTTGACACACTGCGCCCAAAACCAAGCCCCAAGTTCATGACCCTGAAAAACAAACTCCTTGCCTAGGCACTCAGACATGACTGTCACTGCACTTGTGAACAGCTGTTTTCTTCTTTCTATTTTCAACATCATTATACATTGGACATAATGGGTGTTATGTCCAATGTTATATTGGACATAATTGGACATTCAGGGTGTTTAATGGTTTATCCTTGTCATGTTTTATACTGTACACAGGTCATACTTCCTGGTGTGAAAAAGTAATTATATTTTATACACACAAAATAGACCTGCTATGAAGCTGCACTTTAAAAACTGGTCAGTAGGTGAGATCAGTGAGATGTTTGACTAAAGATGTTTCAAAATATTCACACACGCTGTGAAGGTATTATGCCAAGTTGAGGTCAGATGGTCATGCTTGTGACCTGTAATGTTAGTGTTAAATGTTTCAATATTATGTTCACACTGTACTGTTAAAAGGATAGTTCACTTCAAAATGAAAATTCTGTCATCATTTACTCACCCTCAAGTTGTTTTAAACCTGTATGAATTTCTTTCCTCTACAGGACACAAGGAAGATGTTTGAAGAATGTCAGTAACCGAACAGTTAACTGGACCCATTGACTTCCATATTAGAAAAAAATAAAAAGACTATGGAAGAACATTCTTCAAAATATCTTCCTTGTGTTCAGCAGAAGAAAGAAATTCATACAGGTTTAAAACAACTTGAGGGTGAGTAAATGATGACAGAATTTTCATTTTGAAGTGAACTATCCTTTTAAGGTGTTTTACTAACTACTATTTACAAGCTGAGGTCATATTTTGTTTAATACATGAATACAGAAGTTCTTGATTGTTTATACTGTCCAGCTCATTCCCACTATTTGGATATGGCATGTGAATTGTTAAAAAAATAGCAAGTGCCAGTTAACTTGATATTAAAATGTTTTAATATTATGTATGTACACACAGTAAAATATACTGTGAAGGTGTTCTTCTAACCTGCACTTTATAAGTTGAGGTCATGCTTTTTTTTAATGCATGAATAGATGTTATTGATTGTTAACACTATCCAGCTCATTTTGAATTTGGTTTGTAAATTGTTACTTAATTTTGTAACATTATGTACAGAACTGTACTGTAAAGGTGTTCCACTAACCTGCACTTTATTTGCTGAGGGCATGTTTTCTTGAATGCCTGAATACCAATGTTTATACTGTCCAGCTCATTGCTACTGTTTTGGATATGGCAATGATTTAATAAATGTTGGAAATTGACATAGTAGCAACTATTTATTTGAAGCTATTTACACTTTCAAAACAAAGAGGGTAAATTGATCAAAATTAATAAATCAGAACATTATCTACTTATTTTTTTCATTTAAGTTACCTATTTTAATTAAGTTTAATGTGTATAAAATGATGATATTTTCTACATTGATAGTACTCAATTTATTGGCTTTTTCTGAAAATGCTACTTAATATTTTTGCATACATTGAAATTCACATTATTAAGTTGTCTTTACTCAAAATATCAGTTAGTTCACTAAACTTGAAAAAAATAGTTGGAAAATGTTGTCTTAATTTTATTGAGTTAGATCCAAGTAACAGTTTTAACAGTGTAGACTTCAAGGTCTGTCTCTACTCGGTAGAGCTCTCCAAGCAGACCCACACCATCGTGTGGTGTAGGCACTTTTTGAAGCACTCAAATCTTTAGACTTTGTTTCTCAGTCTTTGGCTGAAAAACTAATGTGCGGTGTGCTTTAACATTGAAAAATTTAACCAAGCTCTCTTGTATAAAGATGAACTGATCCTTACTCAAACAAGAATCCTGACAATCTAAAATCTTCCACTGCCCATTCAAACTGAGGCGCCAGAGCCTTTTGGTCCAGAAAATCGGCCATTGTTGTTGGGGGAGTCTTCTTTCTAGGAGCCATACTCATTGCAACAGGATCTATAATTATACATTGTTTTGGAGTCATTACTCCCAATTGATTACCTGTGGTGTCCATGATTGTGATGCAGCAAAGATGGCGCTGTTGTTCTGCACGAAGATAGCTCTGTCCGATGCGGCTTCACCCAAAAATTTGTTCAGTCACCC
The DNA here is from genome assembly GCF_014851395.1 of Micropterus salmoides. Classification (NCBI taxonomy): domain Eukaryota; kingdom Metazoa; phylum Chordata; class Actinopteri; order Centrarchiformes; family Centrarchidae; genus Micropterus; species Micropterus salmoides. The sequence goes on along the minus strand of NW_024040152.1, from coordinate 8,953,524 downwards.
CGTTCTGCGCTCTCGGCCAGATGTGTACCAAGTCAAAAAAAATACCCCGCTATATAAACACAACTGACTGCCAAAGCCACTCCCAAACCTCAACCACCACTTTTAGAGGATAAGATCGGACATGCCCAAATACAAAGCCCCTTTTCACACCCCTCTTCACCTTTTGTTGTTCAACCTCACTATGACCCCCAACTTTTTTTTTGTTTTTAAATACAATAATTAAAATCAAGGTAGTTGGTTCCTTAAACAGCATTTGCAGGAAACATTCAGGACTACTACATTCTTGCAGGCATGTGAAAAAATCCTGCGATACGCAGGCATCAATTTATACTTGAATATTTCCCTATTGACACAAATAATTGTGGTCAATGTGCACATTTTAGAAAACCTAGAGAGAAAGACGAGCACATGATTTCTAAACTCTCACATAATACAATAATACAATTTTTAAGACACTCCCTTCACTCATAGTGTAAGAACAACACATAGCAATCAGAAGATTTAATTCAATTTATGTAAATTTCAAAAATATAAAACATTTTCAGTGACCTTCCAAATATAAACTAAATCTTATTGGGCAGAATAAAAGTGATAAAACAATCTTTTAGCATCTGTTATAATTTACATAAAATAATTAGGTTAAAAACAGACTCTTAATCCATTTGCTATTTGTTGGATAAAAACATTACATGTCTAGGGAGATCCTTAATTAATTTCTGACATGATTATCTGATAACCATTAGCTGAATCTGGTTTTAAACCGTACATGAAATCACATCTCATTTAAATGAAGCAAGTAAATGAGTCTCACTGATCAGGGCAGGCAAGGCACCACATACCATACAAATTTCAAGTAATTTAAGAGGGGGCAATAATTAGGGGCAGCTTAAACATAAACATGCATGGAAATATATATTTTTAAAGAAAACCCCCACATAGAATTAGCATTAACAATAAAATTTCCACAGAGTTAATGTATAAAAACATTTTGTGTTCAGGTAGACTAAAAATGTTATGAAATCTGAAAATGGATTTCTACGGAAGAGAAAAAAAAATTGGAAGCCTTATCTCATAATTACGAGAAAAGATGTCATAATTACGAGATAAGATCTCGAAATTATGAGATCCGGATCTCGTAATTACTAGATAATGGTAAAGTTGGAAATAGCCTATATTTACAGATTCAAGCTTCCGGGATCAATAACTCATAAGCAAAGTGACGCCTCTTTATTATCGTAGTTAAGTAGACAACAAGCAACAAGTACATTGTCACATAAATGAGTCTTCCTCGGAGCTGCATAAATAACATTGGTTTCTATGTGCAGCCAGCTGTGAGAAGTGCGCAGGGACCGTCTACAAAGTGCACATTTTATCACATCTGCAGAATTAACACATTCTGCAGAGATATTCAATAACTTCACACTTATACAATATAGTGCCCCCCAAACCACCTTACACATTAATGATATACTGCTGGTTATACTACAACACTTAATTTAGGGTAAAAAAGACTTTTGCATACCCATATTTTTAATATTCAATAACTTCACTGTTAAAGGCTGTAGAGTCTCAAAAATCACCCCACAAATCATTGATATCCTGCTTGTGATACTACACACTTAGTTTATAGAAATATAGTTTTGCATGATTTGGGAATTTTAATATTCAATAACTTCACTGGTACTGCTAAGGGGTGGTGATGGGGCAGTGGATAAGACAAATGCCTTTGATGTGAGAGACCCAGGTTCAAACCCCTAGTTGCTCCAGAGGCGTGCGACCTCTGACATATATAGCGATTGTAAGTCGCTTTGGATAAAAGTGTGTGCTAAATGAATAACTTTCATGTTATAAGCAGTAGTGTCTCCAAAATCACTTCAATCATCAGTGGTCTTCTATTGATGATACTACAACACTTAGTTTGAAAAACTTTTCTTTGAGGTAATTTTGGGGGATTTTAATAATATGACTTCACTGTTATACAGATACCCAGCTAGACATTTTACTTTCCTAGAACATTTTGATAACTTTCCTGCTGGTGTCAAGGACATTGCCTTATAATGTTCCCAGATTGTTCCCAAACAGACACGATGTAAAGTTCTTTAAAGTGTTGGGGGATGTTATTTGGCAGACCTTCAGGGGAAGTTGTCCGTCTGCCTTATTGGTGGCACCTGTTCTCAACATGAGACCATTGATGATTGTAGTATCACAAGCATTAGATCACTGACATGTAGGGTGATTTTGGAGACAATACAGCTTATAATAGTAAAGTTACTGAAGATAGAAATTCTCCAAAATTATGCAAAACTATATTTCTACAAGTGTTGAAGTATCACAACCAGGATATCAATGATTTGTGGGGTGGTTTTTGAGACACTAAAACTCTTAAAAGTGAAGTTAAACAATATTTCTACAAATTAATTGTTGTAATATCATCAACATGAGATCACTGATACCTGGGGTGATTTTTGAGACTCTACAGCCTTTAACATTGTAGTTATTGAATATTAAAAATCGACCTACCTAATATTAGGTATGCAAAAGTCTTTTTCCCCCCAAACTAAGTGTTGTAGTAAAACCAGCAGTATATCATTAATGTGTAAGGTGATTTTGGGGGCACTATATTGTATAAGTGTGAAGTTATTGAATATCTCTGCAGAATGTGTTTTCGGTGTTGCACTTTGTAGACGGTCCCTGCGCACTCGTCTCACAGCCGGCTGCACGTAGAGACCAATGTTATTTGTGCCGATCCTAGGAAGACTCATTTATGTGAAAATGTACTTGTAGCTTGTTGTCTACTTAACTACGATAGTAAAGAGGCGTCGTTTGTGTTTTTAACACGTTTTGCTTACGAGTTATTGATCCTGGAAGCTCGAATCTGTGAATATATTTCCAACTTTACTGAACTCAGTAATAAATGGCACCTTTCTAGTCATCTCTAATTACGAGATCTTTTCTCATAATTACGACATCTTTTCTCATAATTACGACATCAGGATCTCGTAATTATGAGATAAGGCTTCCAATTTTTTTTTCTTTAGTGAATGCAATGTGCTTCCGTAGATTTCACCACAACATTTACTTCTTTTCCTTGAGGTCAGCAATTAGATATGGCTCATTTCTCTCAAGGATTTCATATAAGATGTTTTTGCAGGCTTCACCACCTTTCAGGCAACATAGGTAGATTTCTCTCATCTTCGCCTGAGAGGTAGGCAGAGCCCTGATTGTTTCATAAATCTCTGGTTGGAGGACATTTTTGTCGAATAGCTCATCCAGAATGGGTGCAATGTTGCTCACTCTCTGAAACAACTCCACTTTATGTTTCTCCACAAACTGTAAAGAGGCTGAGGAAAGAGGATAAAATTACTACAGTGACTAACTGGATTTGTAGATAACATGAAGCTGATATAACATTTCTTTTGAAAACTAGGGATGCACCAAATGTTCGGCCACCGAAATTAATTGGCGTAATAAGTCAAAAGACCGAATAAATATTACCGAACAATTATGTTGCTAATCGGCAGTGTGGAAGCATTTTAAAGTGTAAAGTCTCCTAGAAAGACCTAAAAATCTCTGTTTGCAGACACGGTTCTGCTGAATTGTCTCCTAGCACATCCACTCCATCTGTGGCTGACTTTTTAGGAAAGGTAACAAACGGTCTGACTCACTTTGAGTGTATCAGTCACTCGTTTCTGAGAAGGCGATTAAGCTAGCCGCACCTAAATTTGGAGTGCACACGTATTCAAGCCTTTATGGTAAGTGAAACGGACCAGTGCGAGCTGACAGACAGGTGAGCGACTTTATCCTGTCATTTTCTCTCTTTACAAAGACAAGTGTTTCAGTATGAGTGTCCTACCTGAAGAGAGGCTATGAAGTCTGTATGTTACACCATACGAGAACCACCTACAATGTTGTTTATCAAATTGGGTCGGACTTAGCGCGAGGATACACATGACAACGTCCGTTTTTCAATATAAGATGTTTATACTGTATGGAAATAAGATTAGGCTAATTGGATTATATTCACAAAAGTATAAAACATTTTACATGTGTACATTAAAAGTAAATGGACACATGTAATTTACTTTACCGCACCCACCCACCATAGTCTCTCCAAATCATGTGGGAAACACTGGGTAAAAAGCACATTTTGACTATTTAATTTATGCAATGGTAAAAAAAGGCCAAATAAATGAAACAATGTAAATGTACTTGTTCGGTGATTTTTTTAATTATATTCGGTTTCAGCTTCAGCCAAGAATTTTCATTTTAGTGCATCCCTGTTGAAAACAGTTTCATAACAAGATTCTATATATCTTTTACTCACTATATTCAAAAAATAGATGACTGAGATTCATCAAATGTTAAAAACACAGACAACACAATCCTTGGATTTTTCTGAGAAAAGGACTTAAGATTCTCTAACAGTGATTTCTATGTGCATTAAAATCCACAGAAGCATTTAAACTGCATGTGGGTCCCAGGACAAGTACTTACTGTTGTTACAGTTGCTAATGAAGATTAAATAAAACACAAACATGACTCATACAACAGTGTTTTAGAGGAAAATTGACGCATCAGGTATTAATTTTGATGTTTTTGAAAAGAATTTAACATTTTCATATAGTGGATTTATAACTTTAGAATTAATCTGAAAGACTAAGGTCTACATTTTACAGTTATGACGCATTCTCCAAATGCCATTTAAAGCTCTGACAATTTGGGAAACACACTGGCTTTCTTGAGCTGAACTGAGATGACAAGATTGATACTAGATCAGTACACTAAAAATTAAGCTAGGAGACAGAAAACATGGGGGAACAGTTGGCCTGTCCAAATTTTCAAGTTTTTGAAGGGATTAAACAAACAAGATAATGTGTAAATTAGTGAGCTTTAGAGGTGGCGGTAGAATTAAAATTTGGACAGAGCCAGGCTAGCCGATTCCCTTGCTTCCAGACTTTATGATAACCATCTCCTGGCTCTAGCTCTATTTTTAACGCACAGACATGAGTGGTATCGATCTTCTCATCTAAAGGTAAAAACACAAAAAGGCATATTTTCTCAAAATGTCAAACTAATAATTTAAATCCAACACACCTACAGCGCTTATCAGTGGCCACTGTTTCTTTCACTACTCTGGAGCCTGTAGTCTGTAGAACAGGTTAGGCCTGTTCTTAATAGAGTACATGGCATTTACAGAGAAGACATCAACTACTGTCTGCCATGGTATTTACACTAGTTGCTCCAGCTGAGGGTCTTGCTGCTGAAATCAATTTAGTATATTGGTCTCAAGACTAGTGTTTATGCATAGATTGTGTTTCCATACACATGGCAAAAAAAAGGCTTTCTTTCATGGTAAAAAATTAAAAGTTAATGATGATGTTAAATTTTTTTCTTATTATCATTGAAATGACTAAAATGAACATTTCTTTCATTTATACTGCAATTATGTTTTGTTACTACTATTTCTTCAATATCTAAAGACGTTCTTGCGCTGCTTTAATATTTTGATGAGCCTAAGACTCTCTGTCAAAGTTGTATTCTATTCTAGTCTTGTATTGTACTGTAGATAGATAACCTATTGTTGATGTACTTGTCTGACGGCTTAACGTTTACATCGTACAACTTTGAAGGATAAAGCTTAAAGTTAAATAAAAAAAACAATGCAACTCATCTACAATGGAAAATCTGTAAAAAAAAATCTGTAATCTGGTTTAAAAAAGAAAACTAAGAAAACAACTCACTGTCACTGGGACCAGGTTGTGAGGGTGGTGGGGTTTCTTCACGTACATCATCCTCTGCAAAAATAGGAAGAAAAAAAAAAAGGATAATTATGATGTAATAATAATTTGAGATACAGGATTAATGTGGGACACATTAACTCTGGACTAACATTCATCCCTCCCAAATGAACCACTGAGTGTCAAACACATGGTCTCTTGGTGACTTGGTAATGTGTGTAATATTATCTGTATTAATATTCTTCTTCAATATTCTCTGCTTCAATAGGCCTACTCTGGTTACTCTGTCCCAATACTGTAGTTTTTAAGATTGTATCCATTCCATATCAGCTCTACCAGTTCGCTACTCATTATTATTATTGGTATTTAATTCACTATTACTATTACGCTATTAATCTGCAAATAATCGTTGAATGCATGAACACATATGCACAGGTTTGAACGCCTGTAATACAGACTGGCAATTCCTACTGCAGAGCAGAGCAGAAATGTGGTCGCCATACGTGCTTGAAAGTGAAAGTAAAAAAAAAGCAGGAAAGGTAAAATGTTTCAGTTTGATGTTCAACTTCATCAATAGGCCTATACAAAAAATAGCCATTTCGATGAAATGCTGACAATTAGCCTATTGCTAATTTGCATGCAAGCGGACATAAATAGTTTAATGTTCTGCATCAAACAAGTAGGCTAGCTGTAAGATATTTACCGAGTGAGTCTGCTTCACAGTGGCAATCAATCTGTTTCAACAGCTCGGTGGTAACGGTGACAGCTCTGCGTTCAGTAAAAGTGGAAACCAGGATGTCTGCGATGTCTAAAAAGCTTTTACCCTCCACCTTATTTCTTCTGACCCGGGGTTCTTCTCTGCGGTCCAAGAGCTGGCGGCAGAACTTATCAAAGTTATCTTTTGATAAGTCCTCCAGCGCGTCTGCTATTGCCTTTCTTATGGTTTTGGGGGCCATTTCTCACCCAGAGATCCCAAACTGACCGTCCTAGTAATCAAAAGTCTTTCTTCTAGACCAGCTCTCCGAAGAAAACGCCCAGAGCTCACTTCTTCTAAACCTGGTTTAAAAAGGAAGAAAAATATGGTGCATTCAAATGCTGTGGGAAATGATACAATTCATACTGTGGCTGGACCTACATTTTCCCCAGTCCCCATTGGTTAGTGTGCATTCAGGTTAAAGTCCCCTCCGGAATATAAAAACATGCAACACACACACGCACGCACACACGCACGCACACACACAAATATACACATCGTACACTTATCAGCCACAACATTATGACCACCTGGTGGGCTCCCAGCTAAAGACCCGTGAAGGAATGGATTCCACTATGACTCGTGCGTTCTGACACCTTTCTATCAGAAAACCTTTTCAACACAGTTCACAGCTTTTCCTTCTTCGGACCACTTTTAATAGGTTTTGACCACTCCAGACCTTAGGTTCTTTGACCCAGTGGTGTAGTCTACTTTTTTGTAGTGAGTATACTGTGCCTCATACCCGTCCCAGAGTGCATCCCATAAGCACCACTACGCTCACTATGTAATAGAGAGCATTCTGATGGACTGCTTAGGCTATGTGTTATCAACACTGCAAAGACTTTAACAGCCAATGACAGTTACAGGTGGGCAGGGCGTCACTTTGTGTTGAAAAGTGGTGGGGACATTTTAGGGCTCAGATAAGAGTTTACACTTAGCAATCAAGACGCGGCAATCCAGAATATTGGGGTCACGAAAACAAGACTTTAAGATATTTTACTATTTTAATAAATATTCCTTGATGAAATGTACGATCGGGGGATCTGGGAGTCCTCCCCTGTAAAAGCATTTGAGCATTAAACACTTAATTTTCTGTATTCTGGAGACATTATTGCACCAATTTATGATGGAAATGTCTTTTTTTTCTACAAAGGTGAACAAAGTTCAGGTGGCAGGTGTTCAGAATATAATTATATAATGCAGTAATCAGTTAATTGTTGTTTTTTTTTACTTAAGTAATTGTTTTTTGTACAATGCAGATCTGTTTCTTTTCTATATTTACATTGTGTTGCACGTTTTCTTATTGTGCCAAAAAAAAACCTCTCATAGCACTCACATTTATTTAACATTTCTTGTTTTGTTTCAGAACATTTATAACAAATGCTTTCAAAAATGTCTCCAGTGTCCCCAGTTTAAATGACACCTGCAGGTGGGGAGAATAGACTAATTTTCTAAAGTTTAGTATTACTCAGTTAGGAGCTACATTTAACCTTAGATGTTATATGAATCTGGTTTTATCAGCTTGCAATTTTCAATGCACATTTATGTAACTTGCAACTATTATTCTAATTAAACTCATTCATTACAGAATATTATGAACAGTGAGGACCCAAAAAGTGGTCCACATCATCTCAAGCACATCTTCCAAAACCATTGTCAAACTTAATTAGCTACTGTATCAGCTTAAATGCATGAGCAAGCTTCCAGGAACTGCTACTTCTACTACTGCGAATAAATTAAGATGAACATCAAAATAAGTGGGTTTATAGTTTGACAAACAGGACAATATAATATAGCATAATATACAGTTTGTAACTCACTAGCAACTGGAGCAGGAACGCTTTCCTGAGAATCCTCCGGTTTTTAAGATTTCTTCAGTTTAAAATTAATTCACTGATAGTGGTCAGTACATCCAATGGTACACAGCAAACATGAGCTATTATTAGTTAATTCGGCGAGCTTGTATATTAACCAATCATACATGGATTAAAAGGTTCGGGTAATTTTCTTTTCGTTCAGCCTCTCTAGGCTACGCTGTTTCAACCTGACCTTTATTTTCCACTGGCAACACAACCCATTGGTCTACCACCGGAGAGGGAGCGGGCCGGGCGAGAGAGAGGAGGTCGCGGGGATCACTCTGGCTGGACGAAGCCTGGCGCTACTGATTTACGCATGATCCATGATTATAGGCTACAGAAAATGAATGGCAAAAATAGCATATTGTTGATATTTTAGAGACCCCCCAAAATATTACAAATCATGTTTTCAGGGGAGCTCATGTCTTAATAAGAGGAGTAAAGCTCCCCGTAGTTCACACCCTGGCTGTAGCCTCGAGAAAAAGCCTTGATAAGCATATTCGGGCCCTGTAATTGGGCATAATCAAACCCTGTAATTGGGTATTTTCTTAGATCGCTCAGGTAACCAGCTGCTTCAGATCAGCCCAAAACAAAATGCTTCTTTGATGCTGATGTACTTAATCTAGAAATGGGAGGCTTTTGAGTGCTTGAGTGGCTCCTCCAGCTTGACGCGATCTTGCAAAACAAGTAGCCTACATTCTCATATTTCTTTTTTCTTATGTGGCTATAATGGGCCTATAGTGCTCACTGCTACAATCATGTAATATTGACTTTGTTTCACACTGTACACGCAAAACGTTCTCCTGGTTCAAAGTCCGTTTTCTGGCCCTCCATTCACCCCAACCACGATCTTACTTTGTCTTTTCTATAAATATCATATAGGCCTAACAGCCTTTACCGTCACAAACTGACGCTACAGGGATCCCCAGTGCATTACAGACAGACATGATAGGCCTTGACGATGCCATAAGTCACGAGTCGGGGAGTGAGAAGCGGTTGTAGGGATACAACAACGGTCAAAGATCAAACAAAACGCAGCTCCTTTGTTCTCAGCTGTGGGTTTACATAAAAAACATAGGCTAGGCTATCTCTGTTTTTTGATTTTCCGTTTTTTCCGATATGGTTTTGAAACGAAATAATGAAAGAACGAACCATACATGGATTGGAGAAGTGCTGGAAAGGCAACGGTCCTCCCAGCAGGGAGATGAGGAGAAAGCATAGGGAGCAAGAGAAAGCCAACTTCTTCTTCGAGTTTTAATGGGGGTTGGCATCCAGAAAAGTTGCATTACATTACGTTTCCCAGTGCAACAAATGTGTCCACCCAAGTATTCCCATTCAAAACCTTGTCCATTATATAGGCTAATCCAGACTCAATAGTCTGATATGGTGCAAATCCTTCCATCACTCTAATGTCCATCTCTTCTCCCGATATGTCAACAATGTCTAGGAATCGGTTTGCAGCATCCAATTCCATCTTAATCCTCTCCGATTGACTCTTTATTTCAACAGCACAATTTACTACCATGGCAGTGATTGCCAAAAATCGTTTCGTAGCCATGCAGGTATTCTGATCGCCTCTATTCCTTTTCGGCTCCTGCACCCTGTAGCGTAATATACAGTAGCCTATATAGTCCAAATAAATCCTTTCTGGCAATTCCCCCTCAAAGGCCAGACACACCTCCTCCTTCTCCCCTTGTCGTGTCAGTCTTCTTGCCTCACAAACATCTTCAATAGGCCTACTCCAAAATGATTTCAGTGGTCTTTTTACACACGTATAGGCTACTGTACTTTCATCCTCGGTGCATTATCTCTCTCCACCTTGACACACAATCAATGATAACCATACCACTTCTTGTTATCGTGATCGACCGATGAAAGTTTCCCACCTTGTGTAAATATATGAAGATCCCTGGCCTACAACCTGGCCAAGATAGATCAGTCTTACTTCTAGCAAACCTCGGCTCGGTTCAATAAAACTGCTCTTTTTAAGGGGGCGCTGCTGAGGGTTCAATTGTGTGCAGACTTGACAAATAAACATCAATTTGTCCAAACCATTTTCGTTTACTTTTGGCGTCATACACCCATCATGCACCTGTAACTCTTTGAGGTTGGAATTTTCAACTGGGAAAGTTCCCAGGTGTCTCAAACGCAGCATTAGGTCTCATGAGGCGGAAGTGAAGGCACGGACTTTTTAGGCGCGTAATTTAACCTGGATCTATACGTGCTGAGCCCCACTGAGTAGCCTACTAAGCAGACTATGGTACTCAGCCACCACTATTACCATAAACCTGTAATCGTCTGTAATCCGATGAGAAATAATGGACCCGACAATCAAACTGGCTATAGTGCATGTGCTGGAGGATCTGAGTGAGATAAATTTTCAGAAGTTTTGTCACCAGCTGAGAGAGACCGCAGAGAAGAGCCGCGGGTTAGACTTAGAGCCGTGGAGGGTAAAACTGTATGCCAGATCGCAGACCTCCTGGTTTCAACCTTCACCAAGATTAAAGCCCCTGAAGTGGCTGTGGAGATATTGAAGCAGATTAACTGCCACGAGGAGGCAGAGACACTGTGTGAGTGAACACTGATGAAAATATCCGATAGAAACGTTTAGGATTCAAGTGTAATTTAGCTGTGGTCGAAAACGCCAACAATTAATCCACCTTTGGATTAGACATTGTCTGCCCTTTTTATGTATTATCTGCAGCCTGTTTTCCTGGTCTACTGTGAAGACCCTGTTATTTGGCTGTAAGTAGACCTATCCGGTCTAGCCTGCAGCCTGGTGGACTCTGCCCCTCTAGATAAGATATATAATAAACATGGTAATATATAAAACTTCAGGATGTGTTAAAGTAGCCTTCTCACTAATCTTTCATGTGTTCATGACCATGGCACATGAAACAGTAAACACAACTCGTCATTCAAAAAAAATAATATAAAAGATCGCTTGAGTGAATTTTCTTTCCGTGACTGAAAACAGCTTCTTTCGTTTTTCGCTTTCTCCGTGAAAGCGTGACGTATCCACCTGATTTTTCCCGGTATTGTGGACTGTATGTGCTGAGGTAGTTTGGCATATCAGACTTGTACGGAAAAATCGCTGTGTTTCATTCGTCCCGCTTTTCAATCGTCCCGGCTCTCCCCCTGCTTTACGGTTTAGTTACTTTACACTTTAAATTATATTGGTATGGTAGGTCAACACAGACTACTGGCGAACTAGGCCTACTGTAGATGCGAAGTTATGGAGTAACGTTAACTATTTGATCTTACAAAGACCTTATAGCCTACTGCAGTTTTTTAAAATTATCATAGGGCGTGTAGGCCTATGACATAGCCTACAGAGAAATAGTCTGAACGTTTGGGAAGAACTTAGAGAAAGAATTTATAGCCTATCTATTTCACTACTGGGTACTTATCCTATAACTATTACAGGTTACAGTATAACCATAAACTGAGCTAAAATCTGGACATTTCAGGAAAGGAGGAGTCATAACTTCTGCATCATTTAATAACATTACATTTAGTCATTTAGGCTAAGTGATGCTTTTATCCAAAGCGACTTACAATTGCTATAATTACATGTCAGAGGTCACACCACTCTGGATCAACTAGAGGTTAAGTGTCTTGCTCAGGGACATGCTCAGTGGATGTGTCACAGTGAGAATTGAACGTTTATGTGATTTTATTTTATTTATTTACTTATTACCAACAAACAGCCAACTGCATTGTTCCTTTCTAATTTTGGAGTGCTTAACCCTCGTATTGTGTTTGAAAAGGGTTTACACTGTTCGCAAGTCAAATTTGACTTGGTTAAAATGTATTACCAAACACTAAAAATGTTTAATCTGCTTAGTAACTTATTATTCATTCATAACCATAATAGCCTATATTAATAATAATAATAATAACACATATTTTGGACCAATAACACTGTCAAAATTGACCACATATGGCTACATATCTATGAAAATATATAATTACTTATCAGTAAGTATCATTTGTGTGTGTGTGTGAGAGAGAGAGAGTGTGAGCGTGTATTACTTCCTGTGTATTACTCACCTTCTTCATAGGAAGTCCTCATAGCATAAATCATTACATTTTAGAGTGTAGACTTGGTTAAAGGTTAGGGGAAAGTTAGGTTTTTGTTGAAGGGATAGGAGGCTAAGCGATTCTGCAGAAAGATATGATTATTTATTTGAACTACACTTCCAAACACCCCCCTCTTCAGTGGTCCCTCAGCAGCTTTGCCCCAAAATTAATGGACGTGCATTGCCAAGGTGACCAGTAGCCTACTACGTAATATGGCAGAATCTATATATATATGCATATATAGAACTTACTCTGTAACTGCAGAGAACAGACCTTGGGATATCGACTACATCCCTCCTCCCCCACATACAGCTCTTATTATTCATTCATTAGGGGTTATTGTTTGTGGAATTTTGAGGAAAATAATGAATTTCATCTATTTTGGAATAAGGCTGTAACATAACAAAATATAAAAAAATAAAATAAAGAGCTGTAAATACTTTACGGATGCATTTTAAATTAAACATACAGTATTTACTTTATGTGTTGTTGAATCCTGCCTTGTGTTTCATCTCGCTATTTTTTTTATTTATTTCCTGGGATAAAAGGAGGCTGTGCTGAAAAAAGGTAAGTTTGCATGTTGATGAGCTGTAATGCTTTTGCCAGGGAGAAGACTTTAAACATTTTAAAACCTACAAAATTTTCAACAATGTGGTTACACTGGAACAGAGTAGAGTAGAGTAGAGAGTGGTCGACAGTAGAAGTAAGCACACAGCTGTGGCCATAGATATTTTAAGTGCTCTAAAATGATAAAGGAACAATGTCGTTTAAAAGTCTAAAAAAGTCAATACTGCAGGGCATTAATGTTCATACTGGTGGAGTGTATAATGTTCCACTGTGTCTTATATTAGCCTTTGACCATACTGTTATCTTATTCTACAGATTCAAAAACCAAAGCCTGTGTGGATGTAAGTTTAACTTTACACAATGAAATTCAAATATTCACATTGACATGTGGCTGGTCGTTAAAAATTATACTTGCAGTGGTGTGTTTATTCTTGTTCCTTAGAGAGGTGACCCTATCTTCCCCAAGACCTCGACTGGAGAGTTGGAAACAAATCCCTCAGAGGAGGCTCTGAAACAAGCAGCCGGCCAGCGGATCTTACGAGCTACTCGAAGTGGTGTGAAGAAGCCAGAAGAAGTGAAGGCTGAAGCGAAGGCCCGCGTCATATCTGAGGGAGGGGACCCTTCCAATGATTGGCTCGTACTGAGCAGGTTTATGATTCAGTTTGGCCAGTACAAAGGTCAAACCTTCAAATGGCTGTTGGAGAATGATGTGGGGTACACTGCTTACATAGTGGCTGGCCACCAAAAGCAGCGAGAGCCCACTATGTATCAGAGCCCACTGATGGCTAACCAGGTACTGCAATGCAGAGGCTGCCTGCATGCTGAAATTTGCAAGTTTCCAAAAGTTTTTAATAAACGTTATTTTTAGATTGTTTGTTTATTTGTATTTACCTTAAATTTCCCCTTGTGGGACAAATGAACTGTTTTGAATTTAATTGAATTAAATATGAACAGGTGCAAAGAGTAAACAATTCTTTTCATTGAAGGATTCCTTGACTCAGTACGCGTCTGCTTACTGTGAGCTTAAAAAAGAGGTCAGATTTCATCGTGGGTACAACAGATCTCTCCAGTCAGGCCAAGAAGGAAAGGCCCTGGTTGGCTTTGGTCTTCACCAATTTGGACACGCTGCAGGATCTGTACGAATCGAAGGACCCAAAAAAAAATTAGGTATAACAGAATGCATTTGTGAATTGCAGTGGATTTAGGCGTAGGTACACTAGCAGACATTAAAGGCCACCACTCTATCCTTTGTACATAGCTATGTCAGTTTCCTCCGGACCAAGAAGTCAACCTGCGATCCAGGGTCCAAAATGGAGGACGCCATCAGGTACATTTTGAAGCGTGACCAAAGGCGGGGTGCAGCTGCCACCAGGAGGCCAACCCCCAGCTTTGCCCCTAGAGCAGCCAGAAAACACACTAGAGGCCAGCCTACCACTGCCTCAAGGTATGGGTTGTGTATTGAAAAAGTTAACTTGTACTGACTAGTAACGCTGTATGTAGTGCAAGACCTGTGCTGTTGAAGACCTCTGTGTCCTTCACATGTTTACTGCAGGCTCGCTAAAGATTTGATATTTGCTTTGATATTTTATACATTTACAAAAAAAAAGCTGACTGGTACCTTGATGCATCTCACCACCAGACATTAAATACTTACATACATACTTTTAAACTTAACATTACAACACATATAACCGTAGATATACAGCATATCCATCTCCTCAAGGATTAGGTAAATATAACTGTAGTTTACTCCACAACATTTCTTATTTATTTCATTCTCTGGCATTTTGATTAATCAAAGAGCCCATGTATCCCTGTGTTGCCTATAGACTATAGAAAGAATATATAGCTTTATAGCATCTTATAAAGTTTGCAATTACTGAACTCATTGTGTAAGTTAGAGTGCCCATTTAACAGTGTCATTTGTAGATAATTTGGTGATGCATTAATGTTTCCTCTGCCTCCCCTCCAGACCCATAGTGAGGAAGCAGAAAAGGAGCTTGACAGGGAAATCATTCCGCCCTCGATAAAGACAAAAACCTTCTTTCTCTTTGGAATACAGTGGCCTGTCCTCCTGTGGCACCCATGGAAAAATAATGAAGGTGCTAAAAGTTTGTACACATTTTCCCAATTATCAATAAAAAACATGGATTAAGAGGTTTTTCAGTAGTAGTTTCTGTCATAGTTTCTCCTTATCCAAATCAAGGGTCTAAGAATAGAGGCTGTCATACACTCTACTGGTTGTGTAACCCCTTGAGGTAAATTTGTGATTTTGTGCTATATCATTAAAATTGACCTCACTTGACTAATACATTATTTATCAACAATAATATACCCCTTTAAATACAACTCTTATAATGTAAATGATGCCTAATAATAATAAAAATATACACTAATAATAACACTCATACAGCTATTTGTTGACAGAGCATTTTCTACGGGCATATGCAAAGGCCTCTTCCTAGGAAAGAATATGTAAAAAATGCATAAACAGGTAAAACAAATGAATGTGTTAGCATCTAAATATAGTCTGCAGTTAAATATGACGAGATCAACCATGTCTCAATGGGTTAAATGCTCTCTAGTTGAACTTTAATTTACAACCTCTGATTTAAACACATTCTAGCACCACTTGCAATTAGGCTTAACAGTTAACACACTATTGACACATTCATACCCAAGTACCCAAATTAATGCCGATAATAAATCTTTGAGGCAAAATATCACAATAAAAGGTCAATTTATGTAGACAAATGTATTGTGGAAATATACAGTATGCCCACATATCTATTATTTCAAATCCCTGCCAGGACTAATACTGATAAATTCTTATGTTCTGCTTTTGAAACTGTCTGAAGTGACTGAGGTTATTCACGTATTAAAGATGGTGAGTCACAGAGGAAAAGTAACCCAAGAAAGTTTATTAAGATGACAAAATATAAAACACTGACTCCCTTAGTCTTTCATCTTGGGTTCAGCAGCTAATCCCCTTTTTGCTGGGCAGTTCATTTGAGATGATGGATGCAACAATTTTCACATCCTGAATGACAGCACACGTGTCGAGTGTTTCCCTGAGGAGAAAGAGAGCAACATTGATGAACTCATTAATGAATAATCTTGGAGTTGATGGTTTACGTCTTTTATCCGGATTTATTGCTCTTTGAATGGTTATGCAGCAATTTTCTTCATCTAAAATGTTGTTTTGTGAAACATATTGAAGATATGAATACTGATAATTTAACCCTTGGAACTGAAACAAAAAATTTTGAGGTATTACATGCTGCATCTTTTCCTGTGAATCCCTTGTTCTTGTTCAGGGGATTTAAATTCAGCAGGGAAGTGGTGGACCCCACCATAAACAAGCAAAATTGCTATACAGGTAAGCTATATAAGTACTGAATGTTTATACATAAAATGGCTGTTGCAGAAATAAAATTGTATCAAAAGTGGTTTTGACTAGTATAGCTTTAATGTGACAAAATGAACAATGAACAATGAACTGACTATGAAATAGATACCATTAAAAACAAAATAATAGCCAACATCCGGCCTCCAGGCACTAAAATATATTCTCAGAAGGTGCATTTCTATCAATGTGTACCTTTTCCCACCATGATGGCTCCTGCTGATGGTCTTGCAGCTGTAAAACATTTAAGAAAACTTTTATTTGCATAACAGCTGTACTCTTTACATGTTGACATCTTCATAGCATGCAGGAAAAAAAAACAATACTTGGTAGGTCAACTCACTGTCAGGAGATGTCTAACATTCTCCAGCTGTCTCTTTGACTGTAAAAACAGAAACACATAGGTTGAATAGCACTGACACATTTTCTACATAGACATAGCGTACAGTTTCCACTTTAGTAGCTAAAACATTAGTTTGGGCCTCAAACAGGGTGTTGGAGTGTGGGTTAATTTTACAACTGAAAAGATTAGGCATGTTGGGTTGAAATAATTGTGATTTCTGTGTAACTGATATCTAACAATAATTTGTCTTAATGATTGTCAAAGAATTATGTGTATTTTGATGATGTACAGTATGTATATTGCTGTTGCTACTGTTTCAGTCTTTATGTGTTTAAATGAAAATAACCTACAATGTTTCAGGTGAATGGATGATGGTACTAACATGTTTCTCCAATAGAAAAGGTAGGGTATATGCTATATAAGAAGCCTAGTCAACTATATGTTTGAGGTAAATTTGAAAGTGTTACACACATTAGGTTTGTGCACTTGAGAGCACTTTTAAGTTAATTTTTGGTACCTTAATAGTTTGCTGTCCTCTATAGCATGTTATAGCCTAGGCCTTCTGTATGTATTCCAATGTCGAAATAAACCGCGGAAATTAAAGTAGCCTATACAGAAGGTGATCTCACCGAGTGT
>NW_024040152.1:8902128-8935641 GCF_014851395.1 Micropterus salmoides | reverse complement strand
TGGTACCTTCTACTTTTTTATTATTAATATTTGTATCTCAAATTTCTTTTAACTTTCCTAATGATGAAACCTGATGAACACTTTGACTATATTTATTGAGTCTAGGGATGCAACGATTACAGATTGTTGGTACGATTATTGTCAGAGAAAATCACGGTTCACGGTTATTACAATTATTATGCATTAATTAATTTCACACACTAGTAATGACTTAAGTTGATTTTTAATATTTAATTACATTAACAATTATTTCTATAATATGTAAGTATTATTAATATAAGAATATTAACTTCTATCCACCAGGGGAATTGTTATAAAGGAGGGGAATAAACTGTACTGTTAATGTCATCAACTCTGATCCATACATATGTTTTAGTGAAAATGAGAGAAAGAAATTGAGTGCAATGTTAACTGAAATGCAGTTAATTGGTAGCCTATAGTCCCGAAAGTCTATAAGCTCCTGATGTATGTTAAGCTGATGATACACCGGGCAATTTTTTGAGCAATGTTGCTGGGCAATCTTGTTGTGGCATGTCCGACTATGTTCGAACGGATAGCGGCGGGGTGGGGCGGGTGACGGAGTGATGACGGAAGGGGATTACGGTAGTAATCTTTACTCATGACCAGTGACCGCAACATTGCCCAGCCCATTGCTCTAAAGTTGCTCCATGTATCATCAGCTTTAGTGTCTTCACCTGGCAACATTTTCTCAACACAGACCGAAGGAGTAACGATAAATGTTCTGTGACTGAAGGTCTTGAGAGAACTACGTCTGTCTTCCATAAAGGCCCTTTCAGAAAGGAAGCAATTTGCACCGCGTGGAAGCTGTTCAGCGCAAAAGTATATCCATATGTCTTGTCAATACGTCTTGGAGCATCTCCTTCCCGCTTCTCATTGCAGACCACAGTGGAAAAGATAATCTGGTCAAAGAAATTTGTGAAATTTGCTTTGTGTTCTGACCTTAATGTGTTTAGGATCAGGAGACCCCGGCTCTGTCTCAGGCGGAGCTTAACAAACAGTCCATGCAGGAAGTCCGACGCAGCCTGCCCATCTTCCCTACAGAGAGGACCTGCTTGCTGCCATCCAAGAGCACCAGATCCTGGTCATTGAGGGGAGACGGGCTCCGGAAAGACCACCCAGATCCCACAGTACCTCTTGGAAGATGTGAGTGCAGAATCTAAGAATAGCATTATACACTCACATATTAAACATGTTATACTCACTATGGAACATTGAGCAGTCTAACAAAAGACAACAGAATTTGCTGCAGTAGAGCATGACTGCATTGTAACAAAAGTAAAGGTTAAAAAGCTTTACATTTTTCTTAAATTTTCTGACCCCAATTATTTTCAATTCATTTTTAATTAAATAGCGTCGATTTATAACAGAAGTTATCTCATTGCACTTTTCAGATAGAGCAGGTCTAGACTGTACTCCTTTTAATTTACAGAACTTCTTAGGCTCTACAGATTAACCTTACACAGACACTCTTTTCTCATAATCTTTACTTGATCCTTTTGTAATTGTGATCATCGGTTGACATCAAGAAGTCAATGTGGCTTAAACCAACATGTGGAACTGACTCACAAACTAAAGATGTGGGTGGGGGGCTTGTCTGAGGGGAGGCCTGCAGTCTCAGACTTTGAAAACCTCTGTTTAGTACATTTTAAATTTTGTAACCTTTGGACAAAGCCAGGCTACCAGTTTCCTCCCTTTTATCAGTCTTTATGCTAAGGTAAGCTAACAAGCTGCTGGCTGTAGCTGCATATTTACCGTATAGACATGAGAGTGGTATTGATTTTCTTATCTAAACTCTTGGCAAGAAAGCGAATAAGTGTTTCCCAAAATGTCTATTCCTTTGACTTTCACTGTAGCTCCTTTAGACTATTGCCTATTATTTATGGATTTTCCTGAGTAACCAGGACAATGAGTCTCTGGAAAGACGTTCTGCTGTTGGATATTTGGGGAAAAAAATCAATTTGTCCCCATTGTACAAGCATGGTGGCAGCAGTCTCAAAACCTCTGCAATTAAAACTAAAATGATCTGCACAACAAGATGACGCTAGTTGGGGAACTGTATGAAAATCTATCTTTCTCTCTCAGGGCTACACTGAAGGAGGCATGAAGATTGGATGTACACAGCCTCGCAGAGTTGCAGCTATGTCAGTAGCAGCAAGAGTGGCACAGGAAATGAGCGTTAAGCTTGGGAATGAGGTGAGTTGGACAAATTATCATACAGATCCCATTTCATATTTACCTTATTACAAACAATTTTATTTATTGGGACTAAAGGATGCAATGTAAGAATGAATTCTGTATTACACTGCATCATGGTTTTGTATACCACTACTGGCTAGTATTAAACATCTTTTTTTTTAGCATTCTTTATTATTAAGTATTGTTGACTGTTTCTTAAAACCATTTGAAGTGGTTGAAAATTCTTGAATCAGTATTTTCAGATTAACTTTATTGCTTCATCCAGGTGGGTTACAGTATTCGTTTTGAGGACTGCACATCAGAGAGAACAGTGCTCAAGTACATGACAGATGGCATGCTGCTCAGAGAGTTTCTCACCGAGCCAGACCTAGCCAGCTACAGGTAATGCAAAGAAGGGAAACACTAAAAGCTGAGTAGCTCTTTAACCTGTTATTAAGCAGGTAATACACAGGTATAAGATGATTTCTTTATGTTTTCATTTGATCATTCATTTTTTCAGACAGAAATTAGTGGCTTTCTACTTTTTCCCACATTTTTGTGTTCCTGATCACACTTTACAAGTTCAACTTTCAATTTGGTTAAGTTGTCTTTGAATTATCAGGTACCATATTTATTTTATTAAGACTTCTACTGCCTGACACCCTAATGTCTCATGCCATTTGTCATTTGTATACTCCTCTTTGCAGTTTCACATTTCAATGAATATGTTCATGTACATTTATTGAACTCCTGTAGGTATTACCTGTTCAATCGGCCCCTATACCCATTCTCTCTCTCCCTCCAGTGTGATCATCATAGATGAGGCCCATGAGCGAACCCTCCACACAGACATCCTGTTTGGTCTGATTAAGGACATCGCCAGGTTCAGACCGGACCTGAAGGTGCTAGTGGCCAGCGCCACTCTGGACACAGAGCGCTTCTCCTGCTTCTTTGATGATGCCCCTGTCTTCAGGATCCCCGGCAGGAGGTTCCCTGTCGATATCTTCTACACTAAAGTAGGAACTAGCATGCAATTTGAATGCTTAATAAAGGGTCTCAGGTTCAAGTGAGCGTAGACGACCCCTGTCCCAAAAATCTAACTCTACTGTTGATGTACATATTTGTATGTTGTGTTGTCAAGGCTCCAGAGGCAGACTACCTGGAAGCTTGTGTGGTGTCGGTGCTACAGATCCATGTCACCCAGCCTCCGGGAGACATTCTGGTTTTCCTCACTGGACAGGTATTGATTGTTTATCAACCATGGCATGTTCAAGATTTATGTCAAAGTTTTGGACACAATTGTAATGGGAGATTGTTGGTCTCCTTATTTTGTGCAATACGATTTTGGATGGGATCACTTAAAGATAAATTTGTACAGCTCATAATTTCTTAGCATGTATGTTGGAGACAAGTGTTTACCTTGTAATTACATTTAAGAAGTGGGTGTAACCACAATGTTGTCTAAGGGTGCTTTAGCTTCTGACCTGTTTGATTCGGTTCAAAACAACTCTGGTGCGTTCACCATTCAAGTTCACGTTGTTTAGGCTGAGGGGTAAGTTGCCTAACAAATACATTTGTGCAAATCATTTGGTTACCATGGTAGCATGGAGTGTTCCTGATCAATCAAAGAGGAGTTTTGTGCTTTCATCCTACTTTGTGTATTTTGACAGTTGCTCATTAAGCATAGCATCTTTTACCATACTGTTACGCTAAATAATTTCTCTCTTGCGGCACTTGCGCCATGTAACACCAAAACTGTTCAACTGCTGAGTTACCTGTCAATCCTTAAGCTTTATTTACCGCTCAGTGTTTATATACATATTTTATGTTTAAAAAGCCAGAAGAATCAGGATCATCTTTATTGGTCAAGTATGTGTACACGTACAAGAAATTTGACTGCAGTTTCTAGTTGCTGTCAATGTACCTACACACAGTTCAAAGAACATTGTCTAGGAAGATAAAAAATTTACATTAAAACAAGGACAACAAAGCTGAACGAAGATAAGTAAACATATAACCACTATGTAGCCCTTCAAGTAAGCGAAAGAATAGATGCCTATTGTTGCCTATTTTTAAAGGCAACAAGGAACAACAACATACAGTGTCTACAAATGCAACAGTGTGTCTTTTTTTTTACTGAACTACAGGTGTGAAAGCGGCCCAAGTAACCCTGTTTTCTTCAACAGTATTCCCTGAAGGATATTGCGACAGGGGTAAATGTATCCGTGTGTGATGGCTGACTCTTTAACCTCTTGTCTTTGTGTGTCTTGCAGGAGGAGATCGAAGCATGTTGCGAGATGCTCCAAGAGATGCAGGCGCCTTGGATCGAAGATAGCAGAGCTGCTGGTCCTTCCTATCTACGCCAACCTGCCGTCTGACATGCAGGCAAAGATCTTCAACCCTACTCCGCCCGGAGCCCGTAAGGTGAGATGATGTTATTTGTGCAGAATACATGAGAAACTGTTATTGTTTCCTAATACAATTGCCCTGGATGTAGTAGGTCACTGTAGGATTAATGTTTCAACTTGGCAGACACAAAATGCGCAGTGTAGACTATGACTACAACTTTATTTCTTGAGCAATAATGAAGACAACAGCTTGCTGCTATCTATTTACTGTATCAGTTATGTAAAAAGCAAGAGCCTTCTCATATTTAAACAGATTAAATGTCCATGCACCAATAGAGGCTGCTGTAGTACAATGAGATTAGTAGAGCGGATTCGTATTTGTTTTTAACACTATTGAACGGAATAAAGCCTTGTTTTGATCTTTTGGTGTATTTCTT
This sequence comes from Micropterus salmoides, assembly GCF_014851395.1. Taxonomy (NCBI): domain Eukaryota; kingdom Metazoa; phylum Chordata; class Actinopteri; order Centrarchiformes; family Centrarchidae; genus Micropterus; species Micropterus salmoides. The sequence continues at coordinate 8,930,660 of NW_024040152.1, read as the reverse complement.
CCCATTGTTTAACTGCTTGATTTAATCTGCATTTAATCTGCATTCTACTTTGGACAGTGCTTCCTCACTTTAACTCTTGGCACCGTGATCTCTGTCTGTCAATCCCAGGTGGTGGTGGCTACCAATATAGCAGAAACCTCTCTGACCATAGATGGCATCATCTACGTCATTGACCCAGGCTTCTGCAAACAGAAGAGTTACAATGCCCGCACCGGCATGGAGTCACTCATCGTCACGCCCTGTTCACGGGTGAATGCTCACTGTTTTTCTTAATGTTTAATAAGCTGGGTGCCAGCGTTGACGTGAAGTAATTTTATCCAGGAGTGGAGAAATCGCATGTTTTCAAAACGCCAATATTCAAAAACTCTGGCACAATCATTGACATTTTATTGGTGCAGTCGATGAGGCAGCTATTACTGTTAAACTATATGTGTGAATTGTTAGTGGCTGAATTGATTTCTAAATGTTTTGCCAACTCGTGCTGTGTGTTTGTTTCACTTTTCAGGCTTCTGCCAACCAGAGAGCAGGCCGTGCAGGTAGAGTTGCTGCTGGGAAATGTTTCAGGCTTTACACAGCCTGGGCATTTAAACATGAGATGGAGGAAACGACTGTGCCTGAGATTCAGAGGACCAACTTGGGAAATGTAGTCCTGCTGCTGAAGAGTCTTGGTGAGGGGATGAAGCGCTCTTGGGTGGGATATTAAAATGATGATATTTCATACACTTAAGTCATTAAGTTGGAGCACATTAAATCACTGTTTGGTGGCCGTGACTGTGCAGTAAGCTAATAGTTTTTGCTTCCAGGAATCAATGACCTGATTCACTTTGACTTCATGGACCCACCTCCTCATGAGACTTTGGTCTTAGCGCTGGAGCAGCTCTATGCCCTGGGAGCACTGAACCACATGGGAGAGCTCACCAAGGTACAAACTCAGGGCCTGCATTCATCAAACTACACTTTATTCTTTTTTTACTTTAGCAGTTATAATTGATGTTTTTATAATAACAACGTATCAAATGACAATGTGAAAACATTGTGGAAGAGGTTGTTTGTACTGATTATGTACTGAATTATCATCTGAATCTGCAAAATGTCCCCAGCTTTACAAATAGATTGATAGATAGATAAAAATACAACAATAAAATAAAAGACAGTTTATTTCATGTTTAAGACTTACAATGCTTTACAGTCTTAACATTTTGGTGGGATCGCACTGCCATGAAGACTCCTCTGAAAGAGTGAGTGAGAGTGTGTTTCAGCAAATTTTTTAGCTGTCCAGCCCACAACTTTATTGTTTACGTTCACTCTCACTGCTCTCATAGCATCGTTTCCAGCCACTGCCGGCAGCTGTTTCCAGCCAACAAAGACTAAAAACCCCACTGTACACTACCAGTTAGCGACACTGATGAACACAGTGGAGCATGCAGCAACATGAATGAAGTCAGTCATTTGTTTAACACCTGTTTCTTCTTTTTTGTCTGGGTTCAGCTGGGTCGCAGGATGGCTGAGCTACCGGTGGACCCCATGCTGAGCAAGATGATACTGGCCTCTGAGCAGTAAGTCTCCAGTGTTATATTAGCACGAGCCCTTCAAATATTGCCCGTATTACAGGATGCATCACCTACTGTAATAATACTGTAGCATAAGATGTATTGAATCAGTTGGAGACATTGGTTTTCTTGCGTATACCAAACTCATCCAGGATGGTGTTTGTCCAGTTTTGATTATGCAGCTGGGGTTTGAGGTCAAAGAAGCATAGAGGAGTGAAACTATTCTTAATCGAGCTATCCAATACGGGTTGATAGATCAATTCTTCAAGCAGGAGAAGATTGATAGCTTATCTATATAGTAGAGGGTGAATCACAAGGTCAAACATGCCTGGCCTAACGAGATCTGGAGTAAACCAAAAAGGGGTATTTGTGCTCAGATTTGAGCTGATATACAGTACTTCTTCTTAATATTGACACGGGTCAGTATGCTGCTTTTTGGGAGCAAGTCAAGTCTGTCCAGTATCTGAGCTGGGAGAAATACAAAATGAATATGATTAAATTTTTTCACTGCCCTCTCCTCTTTTGTGTGATGATATAAAGGATACAAATGTGTTGCTCATATAGACCTTCAAATTATCAACTTATTTAGTGAATGGCAACTTTCTCAGCATAGCTCTTGCTTCATAGCTCTTTCTCTGCATCTTTGTAGATTTCCTTTGTATTATTTCCCTCTCTGTCTGCTTCCAGGTACAAGTGTTCAGAAGAAGTGTTGACGATAGCGGCCATGTTGTCAGTAAACAACTCTATTTTTTACCGGCCCAAAGACAAGGTGGTTCATGCTGACAACGCCAGGATGAACTTTGTGGTGCCAGGGGGAGACCACCTGGTGCTTCTCAATGTCTACACACAGGTATAAACACAACAGCTAGAGTTAAAGATACCCTGAGTTACAATGATTCACAGTTCAGTTTACAGTTCCCAACCTCTTTGATTTGTGACCCCTGAAAACGAAGCTATAGCATCTCGCGTCACAGGTTGTAAGTTTACAAATTGAGACTGTCAACCAAAGAGTGATTAAAACCACCCGCCCTTCCTACAAATTGAACGGCTGACCCAATGATGGTGCTAGATATAACATCAGAGGATCGTCAGAGTTATTACATTTCATCCTGCTGTGAACTTAATGTACCAAATTTCAGTCCATCCAAAACTTGTTGAGACATATGTCAATCCGCTGGTGGCGCTAGAGGAAAAGACAGAGGATCACCAAAGTCAGTATGATTGATCCTCAGGGGACAATGAATGTCTGGGCAAAATTTAATCTAATCCATCAGGAGTCCAGATATTTCACTCTGAACCAAAATGGTGGACCGACTGACCAACATTGCCATCCTTAGAGGAAAGACAAAACCGCTTTCCTCTCCTGTCATGCATCAAACCTCTGATTTATCTTACGACCCCTTGTGGGGTCCAGACCCCCAGGCTGGGAACCACTTTTTCACAGCTATGACCTGCAGACAGCTATTTCCTGGATCCCAGGTGTCGTACTAACTGCAGTCATGATGTCTGTCTCCCTCAGTGGTTGGAGAGCGGTTACTCCACACAGTGGTGCTATGAGAATTTCATCCAGTTCCGCTCCATGAGAAGAGCCCGAGACGTCAGGGAGCAGCTGGAGGGTCTGATGGATCGTATTGAGGTAGAGGTTGTAAGTTCCCATGGAGACAGCTTGCCAATTCGCAAGGTTAGTGACACTGAGAAATTCACCCAGAGTTTTAGCACAGTTTCCTGATGAAAACATGGAATCTGAAAGTTGGTTCCTGATATTAATAGAGTGGAAATGTTATACTGTACAAGTATGTGTTTGTGGCTCCATGTGAACTTTGGTTTGTCTAAGTCTGATGGGCTATGAAGTCATAGCAACTACAAATACAAGAATAGAAAGCAGAAGTAAGAACACTGAAGAGCTAAACCTGCGGCAGACAAGACCCACAGAAAAATACCATTTTCTAAATAAAATAAACACAGCTGGCATTCAGTATTTGCTTTTTTTTGAAAATGTTGTTCAACCACAGGTGTAACAGTGGGTTCAAGATAAACAACTTTAGAGATAAGTGGCAAGTGTTTGAAACTTGACCCACTAGAGGGCATGAAATACATGGAAGCCCTCAAGGTGCTTAATTTAGCATTTTTTGGAATAGCCTGCTCCTGCTCAAGAACACTTCAGGTGAATGGATGCTTAACCAGGCTCTAGATAAAGTATACAGTTCTGCGAATTTGAAAGTCTAGGAAAATGAAAGAGGAAACAGATCCTCACTGAACGGAGGCTGTGTGATAATTCTTCCCATATCACGGTCTACGTGTGTTGTGAGCACACCCATAAACCACTTGAGATAGCGGCAAGGGCGTTTGTTTTATTAGTTGGGTTACACCTTTTTTCATCACTTGATGCCTTTGTCTGTGTCAAAACTGCAGCCAAAAAGCAATCCCTTTACTTATTTTCTTATTATGAATTAATGTTCAGTAAATAATTGACAATAAATGTCCTATAATATTTACTTATAAAGTGGCTTTAGTAGCATTATGTGAATTCCTTGTTGTAAACCGGGGGGGAGTGAATTAGTCATTTGAAGATGTTTATTATATTTTAATGTGAAATGACAGACATTTGTAGATTTACTTTTCCCATGGCATGACTAGTGTGTGACAGATGCTGTCTGTCAGTATTAATTCTGTCCATTCTAGCGTTAGTATTGTGAACACACCCAACACCACTTGGCCTCGATTACAGAAGGTGTGAACAGTCTGTGTGCATCTGTGACAACAAGAAAAGCAGGTCTGGATGTTGATGTTTGGAATGGTACCTGTTGGCAAATCCTTCATAAAATCTACCCTCAGTTTAAAACTTCTGACTAGTTATATTCTCAGGAGTCAATGCTGATATTTAAATTACAGTGTGAGTTATCTGATTTCCCTGCTTTAATTGTAGTTTCCTTGAGTAATACACTGATTTCTACCAGCACCACATTAGAAAATACAATATATTATTTCTGCATTGTCATAGTGATGAAAGCTGAAAACACTTTTTTCCTTAGTCTCTCCAGTTAATACAAAATGCTGCTGCACGTATACTAACTAGAACTAGCAGGAGAGATCACATCAGCCCTGTTTTAGTAACTTTGCAATGGCTCCCGGTAAAATTGAGAATTGATTTTAAAATACTTCTTCTTACATACAAAGCCCTTAATGGTCAGGAACCATCTTATTTAAATAACTCCTTACACCATACTGCCCCACTAGAACACTGCTAACACTCCCAAAATGCAGGGCTACTTGTAGTGCCTAGGTTCTCTAGACGTAGAATGGGAGCCAGAGCACCTTAGCTGTGGAATCAGACCCCTGTTTGGGTTTGGGAATTAACCAACATTTCCATATTTAAGAGTAGGCTAAAAACCTTTCTTTTCAGTAAAGCTAGTAGTTAGGGATGGTGTTTCTTTATTTTGTGTGGAGGCTTATAGTTGGGGCTAGGGTGTTTTATGAATTTTAAATGATTTATTTTATTTATTATTAGTTTTATAATTATGTATTGTATTGTTTTTTTAATATGTGTATCTTGTTATGTGTTCTCAGCCTTTTTATCCAATTCTGCGATCTTTATGTGTCTGTTTTGCACTGGGACCACGCAGCTGGTGATTTTACACTTTAAATAAATTTGACTTGACTTGAGTTGGCCTTGAGTTGGTCATTAAGAGAGGAGAATTTGGAAATGCGTGGTTTCCACGGGACAGTAAAATATGCAGTACATAATGGACTGAAAACAAGCGAGTTACAGCATGTTAGTGCAATCTCTCTTTAAAAAAAGTTATATCTCATTTATATGTCATTATATTGCATTTACAACCAAACTGAACTTCCACAGTGTCTAATTTATACAAAGCTCTGAGTGGCTGATTGACGCTATATAATGTGCAGCATGCAGGAGAAGAGGTCCATCTTAGAATTCTTCTTGTTCCTGTGAACTTAACTTGACTGAGTTCTCCTCCAAATAGTTTCCACTTACGGCTTATTAATCAATTTCTTTGGTTTAGTAATTACTTCACACAAATTTCCACATCAATATATGTATATGATATGTACATATTCTCTTATTATTATATTGCTCTTTATTCTTACAATGATCTTTCTGTCACTACTTGAGGTCTTCTATAGCTATTAATCACCGAACACCCTGTCCCATCTCCTAGGCGGTGACTGCTGGATATTTTTATCACACGGCACGACTGAGCAAAGGTGGCTACAAGACGGTGAAGCACCAGCAGACAGTCTACGTCCACCCCAACAGCTCTCTGTTCGAGGAGCAGCCTCGCTGGCTCATCTATCACGAGCTTGTCTTCACCACCAAGGAGTTCATGAGACAGGTCTGCCTGCTCGGGATGTGATACTGTTTACTTTTAAAGAGTCTAAATCTCTGCAAATATTTGCAGCGTTAGCAGTCGTAGTCTGTCTTTCAGCAGCTAGTCTGCTGATGTGGAAGACTCGTTAAACAGAAAAACTATTGTTTAAAGTGTAAATAACATAATCACACATTTCAGTCCAGTATGAAGGTCTCAGAATTACTGCTTGTGAGAATAAGACAGCACACTAATGAGGAAGTATGACGAGTGTTCCTGTAAAATGTTTTAACTGTATCCCTCCCTGTATGTTGACACATTAATTACCATCTCTCTTCCGGCAGGTGATTGAGATAGAGAGCGGCTGGCTGCTTGAAGTGGCTCCTCACTACTACAAGAGCAAAGAGCTGGAGGACAGCAGCAGTAAGAAAATGCCCCGCAAGCAGGGTAAAACAAAAGAGGAGCTGGGCTGAAGAGAAGACCTAGGCTCCAGGGGACAGATGGCCAAAATAAACATTCCCTTCCTCTCTCAGGGCAGGCTAAAAGTAGAAAAAGGACTGAAAGTTTGGAAATTGTGTAATAATAAAGAGGAAAGGTGTGGAAAAGTACATAAACAGCTTCATGGTTCCAACCTGTTTTCACATGTGAAATTGTTTTGTGCTGTAGCTTGATATGGCAGTTTTGAGTTTGGACCACATTAGCCTGAACACATGACACATGGAGCAGAGAGACGTGGATCACAAACTTACTGATTTAATCATAAATCAGCCGTGTCAGCTGGGCCATAAGAGAACATTAATGTACTTGGATTGGAGTTTCATTGCATCAGTGCAGACTCACTGGGTGGGTTTTTCAGCTCATTAATAAACATGAGACTGTTGGTTTGTTTTTCAGGTGCTTTCTGTTGACTTTCCCTAAATAAATAGGCTTTGTCAAATCATGCATTTGTGTTGAAGTGTAAAATGTGCAAATTGACTATAACAGACTGATATCCAAATAATCTTTTTAATTAAAATTTGAGGCTCCTGGTTTATTTTCATTTTTTTATGACAATAAAGTTTTACAACCACTTGTTTTTGTCATTTGGTTTGTAGCTCAATAATTATTTAGCACATTATTTACTATCTGTAAAGATCTACTCATTTCTTTCTGGTTTTGATTTCACTTGGATGTTCACTCTAGTTCAACAAGTTATATTTAGATTTTATTTGGATAGCCTCCTAACTTCTCGTCATGCTCGTTTAGTTTTACAACAAAGGGACTGTGAGTTTGTTGACTTTAGAAATATTTGATAAAAAACGTATTTGTGCATAAAAAAGCAGATGTACCCAGATACAGATGTGTCATCTTTTTTTTTTTTGTTTGGAATACCTCCACTATTTTAATTAGCAAATAAACTTTTAGCAACAAAGCTTTTGTGTTGTTTGATGACATTGTATTGTTAAACACTGTGGTCTCAGTCAGGGTGTATTCTCAGATACTCAAAAAAGCTCAGATGAAAAGGAGTAACCAGTGAGAAAACATAGCTGATCTTGTGTGGGTGGTAAACTCAGCGGTGAAGGTATTACAGGTATGAGGTGCTTATACATGCAATGTTGACAGAACTGTACCCGTCTGTCTGTTTATGCATTGACAGTGGGGGGGTTTTTTTCTCACCATTTCATAATTCACATTACACATACATATCATTCCATATTGTCATACCTTCATGCCACTGACATCATATGTGATAGTGAATACTTTCTTGAACAACAACAGCTGACAGATATTTCTTTGATTCTTAGTAGAATTTATTAATCAATTCAGCTGTGATCAGTGGCAGAGCTGCCTCTGAGTCAAACTATGATACCAGATTGATATGTGTTCTGCTGTGTGTGCAGACAGACATGAGATTTATCCATATATCACACAGACGGTAAAAAGCACTGACTCACTACTCCTGGACTAACTGGTTTGACGAGAGGAGAGGAAAAGCGATTGGGGTGGGAGGTGGAGGCAGACAGGAGGAGGGTTCAGAGGAGGCAGTGCTGTGTTAGTATTAGAAAACAAGATATGACAGGAAGGATAACAGAAGAGGAGGACGCGGACTGCAGACAGACCAAAGAAGTTCCAGAGTAAAGTTTTTAGTTGTTTTGTTAGTAACCTAATGAAGTTTGGTGATGTTAAGGATAAAAGGATTATTGTACTTACATCATTTTGTGGTTTCGGCGTGATTCGACATTCATCTACCTCAGCAGGTCAGTGCGTGTGTGTACAAATTATCTCTGCTGCTCTTGGCTGCCAAACTTGCAAATTGTACACTTATAACTAAACTTTTACTTAAGCAATTTCTACACTTGAAGGAACTCTGCTGCTTCACTGTTTATTGTGTGCCTCCGATGGGTTAAAAACTGAGTTAATGGCTGACTATGTAAAATGGAATGTTTGCTATGAAATTTCAAAACAATGAAGCTGTGTCACACACCGATGACACCCTAGATTTAGTTTTATTTAACAGGTCTCAGCCCACTAAGACAGCAAGATCATACAAATTCCCATTACGTCAAAAATATTTGAAGCAGTTCTGCAGTTCTCACATTAGCAGATAATTTCTGTGCAGAAAAGCCTATTAAACAAATACAGGAAGTCAATATCAAGGTACAAGCATCACATGAAAGTTTATTAGGCTTAAATGAAAAAAAAACACATAGCATTTTAATACAATAGAGATGTTAGATAGCAAGAGATTAGAAATTATTGCTTCATCATCATGAAACAGCAGTGGTGACTGTGCAGGTAAACTCCAACAGTCTGTTTCCTGCTCTGCTACTTTCTGGGAGCCAGTGAACCCATCTCATCTTTTATTTTCCACAGCTCCTGTTGAAAACTTGTGAAAAAGGATCCCAGCTGGCACTCTAACATCATCCGTCCAACATGAGCGAAGACGGGGAGAGATGCAGGCCCGAAGGGAGCCAGGGCCATGGAGCCAGACAGACCCCCAATGTCAAGCCGAAACTCAGCCAGATAGGGACAAACAGAAAGGAGGACCAGCAGAAGAAGAAGCCTGCAAAAGTGAGGAGATCAAAGAGTACAGACTCAGAGAGGGGCAGGAGGAGGGAACAAGACAGGCACCAGGGAGAGAGGAGGCAACGGGGGAGGAGTGAAGAGGGCCGGGGGGGTGACAGGAAAGACAGAGGGAGCGACCGGAGAAAGGTGAAGTCCCCTGTAGATGATGTGGAGGACACTGAGTGCGCTGTGTGTTTCTGCACCTACGATAACGTCTTCAAGACCCCAAAGCTGCTGGCGTGCGGACACACCTTTTGCCTGGAGTGCCTTGCTCGTATCAACGTGACCTCTCCTGAGCTCAAGACCCTGTCCTGCCCTGTATGTCGTAAGCTGACCGAGCTCCCCCACGGCAGGGACCTGCCCCGCCTGGGAAACAATCAGGACATCATAGGCAAACTCCCACAAGACATGCAGAGGGCACTGTCCATCCGCTTCAAGCGTAGTAAGGGAAAACTTCTCCTTAAGAACCCTCCTCCTAATAGCCTGACCAAGCCTAATGTCCTCACTCTGCCCAAAAGGAGTCAGGATGCCCAGGTGACAGCTGGTGGTGACCTTCACTTGAGTGCAATGGAGCAGGGAATAGTCCCAGCCACAGTGGTAAACGTTGGCAGGCCTCCAAACAGGGTCAGAGGTCACCTATGTAATTTGTTCCGCTCAAACCAGTGCTACTACGCCGCAGTGGCGTCCATCATCACCATTACTGTGGCACTCATGCTGGTGGGGATTCTGGCCTTTGTGATCGTACCAAATGTGGTGATTCACAGACCAATGAACCAAACGTCACCGCATCCCCAAGGTGAATACGGCAGCGCTGAGACCCCTTAAAGGGGGCCGGGGATGGACGGGCAGTAGCAATGAAACAAAAGTGGAGATCGAGAATATCACACAAAACTTGTTACGATTCTCAGTGATCTTTTTACCTCCCTTTTCCTCTTGGTGAGCAATGGTGAAGGACAAACTAAGCACTGGGACACTTTCAAGCTGGTTTGGATGCCAAATGGGGAGAACAAGGAGAGCAACATTTTTAAAACAAAGGACACACAGGCTCCAAGTTGCACATATGGAAACAGGGGAAACTTGTATGTTTGGATTCTTCTCTTAATGTGTTTGTGATTACTGTGAAAGCCAGAAATAGTGTGTATGCAAAGTAACTGTTCATAATGATTAACAAGCTGCAAAAGCTGAAATGCACTAAACTCTGTGAAGAGTATCTTTTGATTGGATCAGGTTGATTTCTATAGCTAGTTCAGGGTTTCTAGTTCTTATAAATTGTGTTTATAGACCAACCCATTGTACATAGCCATTAACAATTTATATATGTGTAAAATATTTTCTCTTTTCCCTCTAAAGAATGGACGTTTCCCCCATAACATCAACAAATAAAGCATTACTTGAGACATTCAAAGATCATTGCTCAGTATTTCCAAAACACATGATGAGAATACCTATACCTATAAACTAATTTGAAAAGTCAACTTGCTTTAACCTGTCCAGAGTTCTTAATATTTGCCAGATTACAGTATAGTAGGAGCGTCCTGTCCATTTTCTGCACAGGTGTCCTCTGAGTCAGAACAGGTCTGTTGCCTATTTCCTTTCAAAAACCTGCATGGCTTCTTTAGACACTCGATACCCTCTAGTGGTGTTAGCAGACCAGTTAACAGGGTGGCTTGAATATTATGAAGACTGGTGCAATGCAACTGGGGACCTGTGACAGTTCAATTTGTACACATATGTGTGTCAGTAAATTCTAAGTCACAGAGAAAAATACCTTAGGAGTAGCAAACTTTTTATGTAAAATACATTAATCTCCAAAGTAACTCCAGCTGTCAGATAAATGCAGTGGTATGCATTATTTCTCTCATGCTGAGGCTGACTCCTGTGTCGGGCTTTTAGCAGAGCAAATGGTGGCTGCAGTTTTCTGAGTCTCTCAGCTCCCTCCGACTTAGCCCAGTGCCAGCTTCGGAGGGTGGGATGGCTTGATCCAAGCTGTAGGCCGACTATGACTGGGAGGAAGGCTGCTGTGTATTTGAAGAGAAAGACCCAGCTTACCTGCTGGTGACCATTAGGCCTATCCCCCAGACCATTTGCTCGTTCTTTTTGACTCAGCCCCCAAGAGAATGAAGGCTTCTCCAGCTGCCCTCCAAAAATCCCGCCAGAGAATTCAGCGCAGGACTCCATGACCAGCCTGACGTGAAGCATCTACGTGTGACTGTCCCCAAAATAGTACATCTTTGCCTGCATGACTGGGCGGCCCCGCTGACCGCTAGAGCCCCATTTTATGGGCCATTTTCCACTGTGGAGGGCTAGTAGTGCTACAGAGGAGAGCCCTCCATCGAGGACAAGGTCAAGTACAGCCTCATCCCCTCTGGCCGGGCAGAGGCAGACCATCACTCCCGTCCAAGAAGGACAGGGTGATGGCCAGTCTCCTTAATTGCTACTACTGAATTGTCCCCAGCAACAATTTTGATCAAAACAATTAAATATAACAGTTTTCTGTCTGCATTTAGTCAGTGTTTTAGGTACAAATGGTTACCAGCTCTTGTTCACTACTACAAGTCGAAAGCAATTTTAAGTAAAAAAATTATGTCCTCACTACTCATATGCCTCACAGAGGTTTGGTCCGCTGCCTACCTTTTTCAGACCCTCAGCAACCTGTTTTCTAAAAAACAACAATACAAATCTAGTGAGTTATTGAGATCATCAGGGGGAAAGTGAGAAATATAAAAAATGCTATTATATTGTAGGCTAATTTATTTTCATGCATCTCAGTCAGTAGCTTATTTGGCAGCAGCACAGCTTTGCTCAGTCTCCTCTCGCACCGAGCAAACGCAGGCAGGATTAAGTTACTATGCTTATGGGGACGCTCTGAGTCTCTGTCCTCTGAAACTTTGCATCAACCCAGGATGAGACCAAGCAGACAATAAAAAAGGAAAACAGGGTTCAAGCTTTGCAGTAATAAGATAGTTTCCACCACCCCTCCTGCTGGGAGAAGTTTTTATTGTCCCCACCAACTGTTACATGAAATATCTGCCCTTGGCGAGGAGACTAGAGTGGAGGAAGAGAATATCACAAAAAACTTGTTATGATTCTCAGTGATCCTTTTGCCTCCTTTTTCTCTTTGTGAGTAATGGTGAAGGACAAATAAGCACTGGAACACATTCAAGCTGGTTCAAATGCAAAATGGGGAAATGAAGAAAAACAAGGAGAGCAACATTTTTAAAACAAAGGACACACAGGCTCCAAGTTGCACATAAAGAAACAGGGAAACGTGTATTTTTGGATTCTTCTCTTAATATGTTTGTGATTACTGTGAAAGTCAGAAATAGTGTGTATGTAAAGTGACTTTTCATAATGATTAATAAGCTGTAAATGCTGAAATGCATTAAACTCTGTTAAGAGAATCTTTTGATTGGATCAGGTTGATTTAAATAGCCAGTTCAGGGTCTCTAGTTCTTACAAATTGTGTTTTTAGACCAATCCATTGTACATAGCCAGTAGTAGTAGTTGATTTATACATTTGTAAAATATTTTCTCTTTTCTGTAATGAGAATGGACTTTATTTTCCATACCATCATCAAATAAAGCATTATTTGAGACATTGAAATGTCCTTGCTCAGTATTTCCAAAACACATGATGACAATAATATTTCTATAAACTAATTTGGATTTTATTTAAAATTTAAATTTAAAATGATGGTCAGCTTGCTTTAACCCGTCCTGAGTTAATATATGCCTGATTACAGAGTAGCTGGGGCATCCTGTTAATGTTTATGACACGTGTCCTCTAAAAAAAACAGGTTCCTTTCAGAAACCTGCATGGTGTCTTTATACAACCTATACTTTCTAGTACTGTAAACAGGCCTGTAAACAAGGTGGCTTGAAAACTTTAAAGGTATCATTGAGAAAAATAGTAGTCAGACTTGTATGTAGGTGACATAAAGGGGGAAAGCAGACAGTGGACCAAACCACAATGGACTCACAGTGTTGTTGCCCCTTTTGCGTTTGTATTGTTTTACTACTTACACAATTATTTTAATGTGTCATTATAATATTTAATCTAAAAATTTTTTTCAACCCCCAGATGAGGTAGATCCTGAACCCCTGACCCCCTTGCGATTTCTGCCTATGGGTGGGGGATAAGTGGTATAGCAGACCTCCTCCCCTGCTTCCTCCCCTGTTTCTCTACTTTGGTGTAGACAGCTTCTTTCACTCCTCTTTCATACTATCTGTCCTGCCTATGCAAATATGTACATTGTTTTCATCGAAAGAGTGTCTTGTATATTGACCTGAGGAGTTGGCCCTTCTGTGTTAAGCCGTGAGTTTGTGTAGTGGTTGTTTAGTTTCCCCAATATAGGCTACAGGTCTGAACATTCCTCACTGCATTGGACAGCATGTACTAGATTGCTTTTCTTGTGTTTGGGTGTGCAGTCTTTCGGGTGATAAATGATTAAATACGAAGCATTTGCAAAAAACATCAAAATATAAATTGTTAAGGAAACCAGTGAATTCCCAGCTGGCATTCTGATAGTGTCCACAATGTCCCCATGATTAATGAGAAATGCAGGACAAATACTGTCTTTTGTGTTAACTGGCTGGTCATCACTGAAGAGCACCTGCTTGTCTTTGACTGCTCTGGTGTCAGATTAGATATTTTCGACGATGTCAGTGTTGTAAAAATCAAGAAGCCCTGATGATGCGCCATAGTATCTGCTGAGCAAACAGGATCAGAAAAATGTCTAAAATGTTGCCCTGCAGGTGAGCGTTATAAGACTTAATTGGATTCTTCTAAATTGAGCACACGCAATTTATGTTCAAGTTATTACAAAACGTCCTCTTTCAGACAAATCCCACTGATCTAACTTGCACAAAGGACAACTCCGGCTCTGGACAATGGATTACAGAGGACAGACATGACTGAGAGAGTCCAAGGCCTCAGCACCAAAAATACACACTGTGATCTAACCTTTACTTGGCTTTCACAAAACACAACCCACATTTGGACTTTAACCCGGTGATATAAGACAACTGGTTGATTTTAGAGCATTTTTAGTGTGCTTTAGTAGTTGAGGATAAGCAATGCTGTGACAAGAAATACCAGTAAAACATGAAAAACAAGCAGTGTTCATAGTCTCACATTTATGTAAGGTATTCTATGCCTCCAGGAGGATAGTTAAAATAATGGCAGTCCATTTCATTTGCTAACTCTTCTGTTTTCCCCAAAACTTATTTTGCCAAAATTGTGGAATAGATTTCCATTTGTAATGATGGCTATAAAACCTCACAAAATGGAAATATCCAATTGCACGTTTGTTTAACTGTGAAATATTTATATAATAAATCCAAGTATTCAGAGCTAGTATGAGGACACTTGCATCAATCCAGCTTTCTTTTATATTTTCCAGTTGTATGAAAGGCATGACTGCTCTCTGCTGAAACAGTGATGGAATAAGTAATTCAGATCTTTTAATTAAGTATAGCAGCAGTACAACAATCTAAAAATAATCTCTTGCATTCGAAATTCATCTTCATCTTCAAAGTGAGAGTACATACATTTTATCAGCAAAATTCACTTAAAGTATCACACGTAAAAGTACCCATTATGCAGCAGAACTGTGCTTGTCAGTGTTACATTAATATATTATTGAGTATTTAATATTTTTATACTTCTACTCCACTACATTTTGGAGGCAAATACTGTACTTCACTTCATTTACTTTTACCGGTTTGAGCATCACAAACATGTATGTTAAGGTAATTCACCTGTCAGTCCGGGCACCAAGGCACTGGCTAGAAGGACTTGTTCACTGGGCTCTGCACAAACTAGATTTGATTTTGAAATGGGCCATTTGGCATATTGAGTAGGATACTTTTGGTAATTTCAGTATATATATAAGTACATAACAGTAATTTTGTGGGCTATGACCTACTTTTACTAATGTTTTCAATGCAGGACTTTTACTTTTAATAGAGTATTTCTGCGCTATGCGTAAAAGATTTTAGCAATGGTGACCAGCTGATTAATTAACTAAGCTTAAAGACTGGAAACAGGGGGAAACAGCAATCTGTCCAAAGATAAAAACCCACCTGTCTGCATTTCTAAAGCTCACTGAAGCTAACACATTTTATCTCATTTGTGTACAAACGTTATAGCCTACATTAAAACCTTGCCATTTAAATCTGTGCGCAACTGGATGGACCCAGTTCCGTAGCTGCTAGTTAAATGGTAAATTGTCCTTGTTACACTTACACAAGTTAAAATGTGTAGTGAGTTTAAAGTTCAGGCATGTTATTGGCAAAGGGCAAAAAAGCAGGAAAATATATAGCAGCAGGACCCATATCAACAACTTATTTGGTGGATGTGTTGCAGTGGAATCAAAGACAAGTGTCTAATCCACTGCGCCATCGCAACCTCTCACCAGCTAAATGTGCAACATGAAATAATTGAGTCTATAACTAAATAATATAACTACTAACTAACAAATTAGTTCAGTAAAGGTTAATAGGTTATTTTTAATGAATAAGAGACAGCAGCAAAGGTTGTCGCCTGTTAAAACCTGGTGGCCTAACTGTTAAAGAAACACTTATATTATTCAGGAAACTCTGATCAAACAGTCAGATCAGTCTCTGTCTGTTGATAAACTGTAGGAAAAAGACATTTCAACTCTGGCAGCGGACGGGCGTGTGCCTGAGACGAGAACGACCTCGACAGTTTCACAGGATCGCGGCAGTTATACAGAAGCCGTTGCCATGGTTACCTTGCCTGAGTGCAGAGCGACCCCGCGGATACAAGCAGTCTGAAACGGTCTTATATAAATCCTGTCACAACCATTCACAAGATTATTTTTTTTATAACTGAAACCTTTAACATAAGGACGACTTAAAAAGCAACCATTCATACAGCAAAGTGTAGCCTATTTAGCTTATATGATTGATCAATCGACAGCAAAGTCAAAGTAAACATTGGATAGCCTATAACAAGCAATAATCAAAACATAGGCCAACCCAATTTATCCGATCCTTATTGTCAACTCCGTTTTGGGTGTTGAGTTTTAAAAGGTTACAACAAACTTAATGTATTCCAGTGTTGTCCTTCAAATGTAAAACTGCAGGGTTTTAAGCCAGACAATTTCATTAGAAAGTTAATTAAACCATTGTTTATCTCCTCTTTGTAATGTGAAGGAAACTGACACCTCTTTGTTTAGCGCCAGAAGGATCCTTTTGTCTAACTTCTTCATAGACTCCTAAGATTGGGTGTCGACCGTTTTGGAGACAACCCCTGTTGCCCTGTTGTGCTGTATGACTAGTTGGTAGAGCAAGGACTGTGTATTCCTGTAGATCAAAGGGGTTCTAAGTCTGGGGTCAGCGCTCTCTTGTTCGACCAAAAGCAACGTAGAACAGTAAGGTACACCCTTCCTAATTGGGTGACGAAGAAGTAAAAGTAGGGTGGGAGACCTAGGTTCGATTCCCACTGTGAGACATCCACCATTGTGTACCTGAGCAAGACACTTAACCCCTAGTTGCTCCAGAGGCGTGCGACCTCTGACATGTATAATTGTAAGTGGCTTTGGATAAAAGCGTCAGCTAAATGAATAAATGTAAATGTAACCAAATGACCAATGGCTACGGTCCTGAGCCATTTGGAGGAAAAAGGACCCGCCCACATACCTGGAGGATATTAACAACCTATTTTGATAGAATGGACTGTAAGCTGTGAATTTGTGAGGAAAAGCAACTTTCCGGTCCACTGCTGGGGGCGGCAGTAACCTCATGACTGGAAACTGTACATCTTTACAGAGAAACTTCTTCTGTAATGTCATCTCTTTATTCACTAATTTTTGTAATTAAATCTTTTTGTTAATTTTAATTTGGACCCAGTCTCTCCTTTCTCAAAATCTGAAAACGCAACATGGGCAAGGTACTCTGAAATAATGTAGTTATTACCAACTAGTTACTCAGCATATACTCCTTAAAAAAGCAATATTAGCTACTCTACTTATTACTGGGTGATATAACGCCACTCTCTCCCGATGAGTCCAAGCATCACTGGCAGCAGCGGCATTAGTTTCATTAGCTGATGCTTCAATTAGCCTAAGTAGAAATGTGGAACTGTTCGCGGTCAAAAACTTTTTTGCTGGTCGCACAAAGTTTACAACGGACGACAATGTTCTTTACTGGGACACAATAATGGCGTTACTGTCGTTAACGTTACTTACAGCTGTTGAAAACACCTCTCTCTCCCTGTTCTACAGTCTTCTTTTAGCTTTTTGGCTAACAGCTGACTTTAACAACATAAGGTCCGGACCGGGGTGCCGCTGAGCTGCGGCGCGCTCGCGCATTCACGTCAGGGATGGTGCGTTCAGCAGCGCAGCGTTACTTGGATTAGTAACTGTAATAATATAACTGTTTTGGAAATAGTAATCCGTTACATTACTCTTTACTGGCAAAAGTAATGTTGCAGTATTACTGCCCAACACGTTACTTAGGCTACCACTGATGTGCGACAGCGACTGTGGTACACACTGCGCAGGTGTGGAATTGGCAGCTGAACACAAAGGAACATCCTTGTTGATACTTGGAAAGGAAGAAAACTTTACACGTCAGCCTATAGATGTCCTTTCCATTTCACTCGGCCAGCTCCTGTACCACCCACCCTTCTTTTTTTAAAATTACAGATCTGCATGATTCACGTGGGTTAGATTTTCAGGTCGTAAAAACTGGAATTCCGGATTGCTGAAATAGTGTAGGTTACATTACAGATAATATTATGCAAAAACAGGATCACAGTTCCTATTCGTTTGTCCTACTTCAACCTACCAAACCAAAAACCAAATACACATTTGCCTATCCACACTCCATGAAACCAATGCAAATTACATGCACTTCCTCTGCAAGGTGAAGCTGAAAAACATATTGTCGCATTAGCTAGGTCTCTATTAAATTAAAATCCACATCTGAAAAACTCTCTGTCTCTTCATTACAATATTTCAAACAGCCACAGTGTGTAAAAGCGGAAAAATAACTCTTTACAAAGACACCAAAGGCAGCTTAATTACATAGCTTAATTAGCTCAGCAGAGAGCAGTTCAGACGAAAGTGTTGTGTAATTTCTCAAGGTGACAGTTAGGGCGGGACTTCCCGTGACTGCCTGCTAACCAGGAAGTCGTCGTGTTAGTTTATCTCCTCCTCCTCGTCCAGTTTTGCGAGAAACGGGAAAAACTAAGGGGCGTTAAGTTGTTTTAATAGCGGGGAAACTAGCCGGAGAATAGTTTTATTCTGGCTCCACAAGGCCTCACGACCCCTGTCGTTTAACTTTGCCGGTTGTCATCGAAGAAACGGCGGAGAAATGGCCACAAGAGGAAGAAGTAGTCACGCTGTCAAGGTATGGGCTAATTTCAACACTCTCCTTCTCAAGCTACAGTATTTACAGTCTGTCGAGTATAACCTGTCTGACGAGCAGCAGCGAGGGCTGCAGTCAGCGTTGGTAGATGTTTTTCAGTCTTACTAAAACGCTGTTTGGCTTATTTGACGAGACAGCCACAGGTGATAAGAGAAAAATCGATCAGAGACAGTTGGGTGAATCAGCACTCCAGTTTATACAAAGCAACTTCCTACGAAATAGAAATTAACGCACACTTGCATGATTTCTTGATTTCATGTAAAAAATAAATGTGGCTCAGTATTATTTCCACTTTGTAGTCACCTTTATTGCAATCTCTATTTTATTTTAAGTGTGTTCTTATTATTTCAGGTGGAAGTTAAAAGTTGAGGATCTGCCAGAATCACCACTTTTCTCCAAGATGAGTCCTGCCCTTCCTCATATTTCATCCATTTTAGTCTTCTTTGACACTGTATTGTGTCCTTATAACTTTAGTTACAGCCCAGTTTGCAAACAAGGTACAACCTCAGATCTTTGATTATGCGCTTGTGATGATACACAGGTTGCCCTTAGCAAATCCCATACCTATTGTCTGTAGCAAGGACACGTCTTTCTACTCAGACCCTGTCCTCTTGAACCCACCTCCCTCCCTTTGAGTTACTGGGCCATGATCCGTAAGAAAGGCTCTCTCATTCTCTGTGGTACGTTCCTGTTTGTCACCTGGAATGCCATACTGGTGCTTCTGCTCTGGGGCAGACCCCTGCCTGGCCAGTTGGGCGAGTCTGGCCAAGTGGAAAGACCAACCAGTGATATTTTGGGAGATCTGCTCCAAATGGCAAAGTCGTTCGAAACAGAGCTTGAAATGCAGAAAGAAATCCTGGAGGAGATCCAGAATCATCAGTCACTGTGGCAGCCATCAAACAGAGACAGACCAAAGGTCGTCGCCCCCCCTCAGCCTGTCATTCCTATCCTTGTAATCGCCTGTAACAGGGTCACGGTGCGGCGCTGCTTGGACAAACTCCTGCAGCACCGTCCTTCATCAGAGCTTTACCCAATCATAGTGAGTCAGGACTGTGGACATGCAGAGACTGCTGAGGTGATTCGTTCGTATGGAAATCAAGTAACTCATCTGAAACAGCCGGACTTGTCAGATATCTCTGTGCAGCCACAGCACAAGAAGTTTCAGGGTTACTACAAAATATCCAGGCATTACCGATGGGCTCTCAATCAAGTGTTCAAGACCCTTTCTCATTCCTCTGTTGTGATTGTAGAAGATGACCTGGAGGTAATCACATCATCAATTAATAAATTATTTTTTTTAATAATTCAATAACACATAGGTTCTATATTTCACAGCCTTTAAGTTATTGTATCATTAAAACAGCTGATTTGATTTGGTGAGAGGGGTCATGTAAACTGAAATTAAATTATTTATCTCCTACTCTAGGTGGCGCCAGACTTCTTTGAGTACTTCAGAGCCTTGCTGCCACTCCTGAAATCTGACTCCAGTCTGTGGTGTGTGTCAGCGTGGAATGACAATGGCAGGGATGGCTACGTGGATCCAGGAAAGGCTGACCTCCTCTACCGAACAGATTTCTTTCCCGGTCTAGGGTGGATGCTCCTCAAGGAGGTCTGGGAGGAGCTCGAGCCCAAGTGGCCTGCTTCCTTCTGGGACGACTGGATGCGTCAGCCAGAGCAGCGCCAAAACCGTGCTTGTATACGCCCAGAGATCTCCCGAACTTTAACCTTTGGCCGGCAAGGAGTGAGTCTTGGTCAGTTTTATGACAAGTACCTACGTTACATTAAACTGAATACCGAATTTGTGCCTTTCACCAAGTTAAACCTGAGTTACCTGCAGGAGGTGACATATAGAAACGCTTTTGAGAAGGAAGTTTACAATGCTCCTGTGGTTTCGTATGAAGATGTTAAGCAGGGGCAGCTAAAAGGACCTGGGCCCTTCCGCCTGCAATACTCAAGTAAGGACAGTTTCAAAGTGATGTCCAGAAACCTGGGAATCATGGATGACTTGAAGTCTGGAGTCCCGAGGACAGGATACAGAGGGGTTGTCAGTTTCATCTCAAGAGGACGGAGAATCTACTTAGCCCCTCCTCCAGGATGGACCCAGTATGACACCACCTGGAGCTGATGATCCAGAAGACAGCCTATGTGCAGTTGCCTTTTTGTAATCTCTAAATGTCAGTTCGGGAAAGCATTCCAGACCAAAGACTGATGTTTTTTGTCCTTTTTGATTAAATGATATGTGCTCTAGTTTATTGTCCTTGACAATGCGGAATGGTTTGCCGCTCTTTATGGTTTAGGGTTATTGCCAATGCCACTCAGGTCTTTTTCATTATTCCAAAACATTTAATACAGTGTTGGATACAGCCTAAACATTTTGTGAGACATAACTGCTGAGACTGCAAAATCTATTTTTATATTATGCTAATTGTGCACATGACAATTTATTAATGCATTCAATGCAATCACCTGCATTTTCTGGTAGCCTGTATGTTTGTCTTGTACAAAGATGAAAACATCTGTGGTATGATTGCTTATGGTGGTAGTGACTGGTCATTACTGAAGCATAATCTTTCATTTCATTCTCAGTGTTTATGTTGCGTTTATGAAAATCATTTCTTGCTTACATTTAAATGTCAAATAATTTTGTTTGATGATTCTCCAATGTAGTACTTGTTGCAGGTGTTACCTTGCAAACTATGGCATTTGTGTGTTTGTATATTTTCAGAATAAAAAACAATATACAATTTTGCTTTTTAATGAGTTGCTTAATTCATTTTACAGAAAGCCTTTATCTAATACACTACAGTATTACCCAGCAATTTATGCCCACTTAGGAAGTTATTACAAACTTAATCTGTGCAGCAAACGTTAAAACCCACTGAACACTATATGTGAGGCTGAATTTGGGGAAATTTGTAATTATAATCCACAATTTTCATAATGGAATGGTGCAACCATAAAAATATGGAGTCGGATCAAGCAGACATAATATACGTGGGTGATACTGTCGGACAGTGTGGAATAAAGGAGAATTTTGTGCTACGTGGGGGGAAACAAAATGGAAATGAGACACTAGATTTATAAGAAGATGGTGATAACACGGCGTTTTCATTAGTCATCCATGACAGGAATGTTTAATTTTACATATGAGCGTGTTGGTGGTCGCTACGGTAGCCGCCCTGGGCCAAACGTAGCGCTTCCTTTCACCAAACTCGTCTGTTTACTTCATTTGTAATGATGGTGTGAGACCGAAACCGCTAGCTAGCTAGCCTAGCTAAAGTATTGGAGAACCCGGTAAGAGATGGGGGAAAAGACACATGTGATGGGTGGACATACTGATTGGCCACCTTTTACTTTTGATCCCATGACAGTTATTTGTTCTAACCTGTTTGCTATCAACAAAGCAACCGTTCAATTCTAACTGACGGTGTTTAGCGTGCTAGCTGCAGGCGAGGCTAGCTTCAGTGGGTTCGTGTTTCGGGGTGATTTTGATATGGCAGATTGCACAACAGTCGCCACCACTGGAATTATTTTCTAATTTAACCCTGTAAAATAAGTCTCAATTGTTGTAAATAGGATTTTTGGGTTAATTAGCCTTCACGTCTGCTGGGGTAGCTAACGCTGCTGCTAGCGAAACTGTCCGGCCTGGAATGGAGCCAGGCGACTTGCGAGAGAGCCCCGCCGGGTCCGGGGAGTCAGATGCTGGGGATTGGAGGGAGGTTATTCCCGGTGGGGATGAGGAGGTCAAAGCTGCCGAAAGTAATGGAAACACACTAGAGACGGCCCTTAGGGACACCTGCGAGGAAGTCGAAAATGACAAACAAAAAAATGTGGGAGAGCAATTGCACAGTCCATACGAGGAGGAACTGGACCCCAGAATCCAGGTATGAAAGCCAACGTCTGATTTCTGCGCTGGTAGTAACGGTAGTCATTTAACCTGCCCAACCTTAAAATAGACTGACATATTAATTAGCCGGCCTGTATAATCATTGTTAACGGTACCTGGGTAGGTAATACTGGATTGCTTTTGGTTAAGCCTAACTGAGAGGTAGCTATGAATAAGAACATTTGATGATTTGTTTTTTGTGGTAAGTGTTAATACTATAATCTGAGCAAATCCGGTTGTCAGATCATAAGTGATTATCTTGTCAGTTGACACAAAACTGCCCAAACATGTCCTTTGCATCATGGTTAACATATATGTGAAGTACATGTCATTCCAGTTCTTCACATACATTACAGTAAAACAATTATATACAAACTGGAGCTAATTTCACCCAGACCATATATGTTAGAGGAGTTAAAAGTTAATAAAAGCCTAAAGCAGTATATTATTTTTTATTTTTTCCCACAGGAGGAGTTGGAGCATCTCAATGAAGCCAGTGCAGAAATAAACAGACTAGAACTGCAGTTGGATGTAAGTAAAAATACACTTTCCACCCAATTAGGTACGATTGTTTAGTCTTTGTTCAGCACATGACAGAAAAATATGGAAAACAGAAAAAAAATTGCTTTGATTTTGAAACAAAACTCATGGGAAATATGCAAGAACATGTACTAACACTGTGGGAATTGCTGGAGTCTGACTCTGTTGTTAAATATTTTAGTAGTCTACCCAGAAGCTGCTAATCAATATGATAATTTTGTTTTCTCTAAGCATAAGCTCTCTAAAATGGAAAATGTATCGGTGCTCATAGTGTGATACTCAGTGAAGTGATTGCTCACTTGCAGCCATACTTGTGTGTGAAACCTAATCAGTCATAAATCTAATCTTGTCATTTTTATGCATTAACCATTAAGGATGCCAGATCAGGGTACCGGAAGATCCTCACAGAGTCTGCCAGGAAGCTTAATGCTCAGAGCTCTCAGCTTGGTGGCTGCATAGAGAAGGCAAGACCCTACTACGAAGCTCGTCGCCTTGCGAAAGAGGTACACACTAATTTGTATATAAAAATTTTTACATACATTTATGTACCCCACATTTAAAATATTGTTCAAAGGGTAAACTTGAGTATGTGTGCCTCATAGATATTCTCTGTCAGAAATATAGTTATTATATTGAGACACAAGAGTTTACAATACTTAAATTAATGTATTGCCAAGACATGCTGTCATTTATCCTGGTACCAAAAAATTCTAGCCTCTGTAAGCAAGGCCTTCTGAAGTCTTCTTAGAGTAGGTACTTTGTTAGTACTGGATCCAGGAGTTCTGCTCCGAGCAAGAGAATTATTTTACTTGTTTTAATTTGGAATTAACTAGCGCAAATCATTATGAGCCAAATAAAACATGCATTAACGAGAATTTTATGTACAGCTGCTCGACGTTCTCCCGGATCTATTCTTCATATGTGTTAAATTCTATTTATAGCTTTGTCATCATGATTGTCCATGCTGTAATTTTGTGTTAGTCTATTCTGTACACCACCACTATTGTGTGTCTGTCCTTGCTGGAAGAGAGATTCCTCCTCTGTTGCTCTTCCTGTGGTTTCTTCCATTCTTTCCCCACCACGTTAAGTTTTTTGGGGGCAGTTTTTCCTTCTCCGAATGGATGAGGACAGAGGATGTCGTATCCTGTACAGACTGCAAAGCCCCTTGCGGAAGATTTGTGCTGTTGGGCTATAAATAAAATTGACATAGCTATTTTATTGCTTTGGTTTGGACCTGCAAAAGCAACCTTTGGTCCTCTTCCTAATTCATCTTGGGTTGCGCTGATCACAAGTGGAAAGCTCCCAAATACAGGAGTAGCTCGTAGTCGTTTTCATTGTGCATATAGCCTTAGAAAATCCGTATACATTGTTCTTTACATATGCCAAGCAACATAGACACAATGTTGATTGTTCTCCATATTGCTGTGATTTCAGTTTCAGTGTTTCCCCTAGGGTGGAGTTGTAGCAGCAGAGTTGAAATTTTGTTTGTGCACGTAGTATGTCTGAATATAAAACCCTAACACAACATGTCGGGAGCATGTTCTTGTGTCCAGGAGCATGCGATGCACATTGGAATAGCTTAGGGCTGAACGATGAATTGCTTTTGCAATATCGCAATATTATGCTTGCCTATTAAACACGAGAAGCGTCACTTGGTTTTATTCTCATTGGCCTACTTTTGAATTGAACCTCAAACTGAATATCTTTTGAGTTTTTTGTTGAGAAATGGACTTAGGAGATTTGAACTGAGAAAGATGCATTAATTGGTGGTTAAACTGTGGGTTTTGTATTGAGCGCTGTATAATACACTGTGGTGAACTTTGTTTTTCTTGTGGTCTGTAGGTAGGCCTACCTGATGATAAATATATTTAATGCCATGACTTGACTCTCAAATTATTTTTCTTATATTATAATTAGATTTTTTTTTCTCCACCATTGCTTATAATAATAATTCATGCGTCACCTAATTTCATCATAACACAGGCCTGACCCACAAGAAAGAACAGTGTATGTGTATATCAATATTGTTTTAGTCGTGCACTTGATTTATTCCTTTTTCCGTTTTGAATAATACAGAAGGTAAGGAGCTTAAAAATGAATCGCATAATAAATCGCAATATGTGGGGGGGGGGATTCACAGGTTGATTATCTTCCAAAATCAGCCCTAGAATAGCTTAAAATTTAAGTGTTTTCCCTTTTTTATGTGAGCTTTACATGAATGTTTAGGTGGTGGTGGTTGTAGTCATGGTTTGGTTACGTTTTCCAATGAAAATTCATCATATTGGGCCATTATTTTCACCATATCTCTGAACAAATACTTGGAAAAGCTAGAGCAGATAATAAACAAC
Source organism: Micropterus salmoides (assembly GCF_014851395.1). Taxonomy (NCBI): domain Eukaryota; kingdom Metazoa; phylum Chordata; class Actinopteri; order Centrarchiformes; family Centrarchidae; genus Micropterus; species Micropterus salmoides. Next base: position 8,905,567 of record NW_024040152.1, on the reverse strand, counting down.
ACCCAAAAATCAGTCTGCTGGGGAGGAACTACAACCATTAGATTTGGGGAAAGTCATTTGGTTGGTTGTGATGTTCTCCACAGTGATTTTACATTTATGGCACAGCATGTTTTGGGCAACACCCCCTAAACCCTGTTAATATGACCTCAGAATCATTATAGATAGGATTGTTCTTGTTTGCCTTTTGTATCTTCATTTTACTGCTTTAGACATTTATCTGTATAGACATAATATAGGCAACATGAAAAACCTCCTCCCTCCTGAGGTGCATTTTATTTGCACATCAAAATCGCAAAAGAAACGTCTCCCCATTAACTTAAAAGCATTAGTTTGTATCACTGATTAACTTTTGCTAACCTCAGCTCCTCCAGTCACCACCGTCCTTTCTTTTCCTAACAACCACTCTAAAGTATTTTTCACCTGAAAAATACTTTTGGATGAACTAGTCTGTACAGGACAGAGCTGTAGGCTGAACTAGTTTAGTCTAAGTGTGTACCTGATGTTCTCAACATTGGACCAGTGGGTAGTAAAACAGCTACCAGTTACTTTCTGTATATTGAGCTAATGTTAAGTTACATAGCAGCTAAAGAGCGCCTACTGTAGAAGTGTTCCTGCTCAGCTGCGCAGTCTAAAGGGGAGGGGAGATGTTAGCTAGCACAAACAGGCTTCACTTTTCCAGCAGGTGGGGAAACATCAAACAGACTTTTCTTGGTCTTGAGAAGCTGGCACACCGTAACAGGCAAGAAATTTACTGCCAGAATATTTTCCTCTGTTCGCGTTCACCGTCAGTTTCTGCTGCTCGGAAATCAAAGTTCGAAGTTACGCTGCTCTTTTAACAGCACCTGTCACGTAGATGTCTTTTGAAGAATGAGAAGAGGAAGCAAGCCAAGCGATGAGTGTTACTGTGCTCACATAGTGTGTGAGTGAAAATTAGTAGCGCATTGATATAATAATGAATGAGTGAAATTTTAGTAGCGGTGCGTCGCTGCCCGTGAATGCACATAGGGGATACACTGAGTTTTCAACATCTTAGTCATCTAAGTAAAGCTGAGGGAAGGGGACTCATTCATATGCTTGTGAAATTCTTTCTGAACTGTGACCCATCTCGATGTAAACCTGCACACAATTTGGATACAAGATACTTGTTTTGTTCCTTCAGGAGCTCTAGTTGTGTGATATTTGCCTCATGGGAAATTGTTAACAATTTATACAAATTTAAATACAATTTGTAAGGCAATTAATTGTTTTTTGCATTTACCTTACCTGTTCTTATATTTTTTCCTAATGACTTAATTACATTAAACATCAAGTTTCAAATCAAGTATGATGGTATTACAAATACAGTTTGACAGAGATCTGATTGTAATTGGACTTAACAGAACACAGGGTCATGTCCCTGTCATATTCCACTTCTGTAGGCTGCAAAAGTTTTGTCTGCTCTCTGTAGGCACAGCAGGAGACCCAAAAGGCAGCTTTGAGCTATGAGAGAGCGGTTTCTATGCATACAGCTGCCAGGGAGATGGTCTATGTGGCAGAGCAGGGCCTGATGGCTGATGGCAAGAACACCCTGGATCCCACCTGGCAGGAGATGCTCAATCACGCTACCTCCAAGGTAACACAGAGGAGGCGGCACACATGAGGTTATATGACATCAGACCTGGGTTTAGTTGGCCACGTACAGTAGGTGCAGGATAGTTCTGGTGTCCCAAATTGGATGATACATAATTTCCAGGAAGGTTGAACACTCACTGGAATGTACAAAAAATGAGAGTGCGTCTAAACTGTGGTGGATAGTGACCATAGAAATAAAACGTGCAACTTAATCAGTGTAAGTTCATTATCTTGTTTATTTGAGCATTTTTACATTCAAGAGCACGCCACCGATTTAGCATTGCATTCCTATAACACAGACTTACAATTGATATTTATTAAAGGATAAAAGTCAATGCAGCAGGACCAGAGATATCATTTTTTTCCTCACACATTCTTCATTGACAAAATCTGCCACCGACATTTCTTTCAATGCAACTTGACTGCCGACAGTTTAGTCGGGGATTGGGGTGTGCGGCTTATGTAGTCTTGAGCAAATTTTCCCGTACTCCCCAAGAATTGTAAACAAACTTTGATGTATAAAATCGGTGGAGTTCCCCTTTAGATTCAACAGCTTTGCAGAGAGGTGACATGGAACTCGGGGGGGGGGCCTAAACACCCTGCTGCTGCATGTCTCTCACAGGTGAACGAAGCCGAAGAAGAGCGACTACGCAGTGAGAGGGAGCACATGCGTGTCACACACGCTTGTCAGGAGGCTGAGGCCGGGTTCAGATGCTGCAAAAGTCCCTCAAAAGAGTCATTGTGAAATCCAAACCTTACTTTGAACTCAAGGCCCAGTTCAACCACATACTGGAGGTAATGCATACATACAGAGTGCACATGTTCTGTGCAGTGGACCATGTCCTCTCTCATTTACAGTTTCCTATTCCACAAGAAGAATCCCGTTCTGCTTGTTGTGAATATGCTGCTGAGTTGGCAAACAATGCTGTAATATAATCTGTATCTTATGGATTTACGGGAGGTCACTGGTAGGTTGTGGCATAAAATCAATATTGAAATTGATGATGTGCCTTCTGTGTGACTCCAGGAGAACAAGGCCAAAGTGCTGCAGCTGGAACAACACGTAGCCAAAGTGAAGACCCGCTATTCCATCGCCCTACGAAACTTGGAACAAATTAGCGAGCAGATCCACGCTCAGAGGGGAAGGGACCAGGCCGAGGGAGGATGCCCCCGTCTGTGGTGGGCGGAGTTCCCCCATTGGAGCCGAGTCCGACATCAAAGTTAAACGAGAAGGTGGAGCCTGCAGCGGTGGTGCGACGGGGACAAGTCGAGTGGATGGAGCCATCGACCTGGTGGAGAAATACAAGGAGAAGGAGAATGAAAAGGAGAGGGAGCGGGGGGGTCTGATTCCCTTTCAGTGTTCAGCCTGCAGACATCGCTTCCGACTTGGAGAAATATGACTCCATTGAGCATCTCGGGAACCTCAGCGATGTAGGCAGCATGACTGGGGATGAGGGGGAGAAAGAGAGAGGCCCAGTAATTGATAGAAGAGACAAGCTGACGGAAACATCCGCCAAGGAGCGCCAGCAGCAGTTCTACAAGCAGCACCACCGAAGCTTCAGTTTGTGAGGCTGTTACAGGTGTAACGGCTATAAACAGCGCAAAAGTACAGTGTGAGTGATCATAAAGTACAAGTTAGGGTAAACATCCCTAAAACATGGGTACCAACCAAAGTATAAGACAGCGGATTAGCTGCAAAAATAAAACTGCAGCGATGCAGTTCTAGGTGTAAATAAGCACACATAGTTAACTGACAATTCTAAAGCGGGCACTGATCTATAGTTAACATTGCAGCATAGTTAGAACACTACTTGAATCTAAAGAGCTT